>NW_015386154.1:355407-363757 GCF_001527695.2 Protobothrops mucrosquamatus | reverse complement strand
TTTTATCATACAATCCTTCACCAATTCTGTTTCCGAGTCCAATTCAACCAATACACCATAAATTCTTTTTATATGGGCTTGTGATTGATCTCTAATCTGTTTAATCAAATTCCCATCCTGTACTACAATACCCATTTTTTGATCCAAACTCCATCTCATAGACAGTTGATTATAATAAAACCATGAATATTCAATATTCAATATTCTCTTGTTTCAGATCTCCCAAAGATTTAAGTCGCCAATCTTGTCCTACTGGCAAAAGTAATTCTTTATATGAAATTTTATCCAATTTAACTCCCCTAGATAGAATTTGGATGTTTGATTAAGAGATTTGAGAGGCTTTTGAAGGCTGATGGGGAGAGGAGGGGCCCTATGATTGAAGACTGATAGAAGAAAGAATTTGGAGAGAGTTTAAAGGAGTACAGCCGAAAAGATAATAGCTGATTTATAATTGTACAGTGTGTTCAGTGTGAAGGCCTGTTATTCCCTCCTTCCAGTCGAAGTGCTGAGATCTGGAGAAAGTGAAAATATTAAACATCTTGAAGACAGAGCTTGATAAGGAGTGTGTAATAAAGATAGTTGCTGCCTTTGGTTTTTTTTATTTCCATCTTGTCGCTTTCACAGAGATAAGTTGATAAGGACAAGACAAAGGGAGGAAGTGATGTGTATGGACTATAGACTGTGTAAAAATTCTTAGAAGGTTAAGAGCTCTTTTTGATGATTGGATGTCAAAACGCAGCCAAAGTGCAGAAAGTGTTTGGCAAAGACCCAAAGCAGGCCTTAGACCTTCAGATTTACGTCTGATTCTAGTGGAAAAAGCCTTAGAAATGAATGTGAGGGGGAAATCGCCTGAGAAATCACTGACTCAACCAGATAAATTGATATTCTCTTACAAGAGTTAAGAGAAATGAAGATAAATATAAAAGAAACGAAGACAAATATAGAGGAGGATTTGAAGCAAATAAAAGATAAAATGGACAAGATGGATGTAAGAGTAACAGATCTGGCGAAACGAAGTCAGGATATGACACAAAATATTACAGAAGTGAAGACTCTGAGGGGAGAACATGATAAGATGTTAAAAAGTCAGACAACTATGATGCATCAGGTGAAAAGAATTTGATTGAGATATGTGATCATCAGCACCGATCAAATTTATGTATACGTGGATATCCGGAGAAAAGTTAAGAAAATGAAGTAAAATTGATTCAAGCAGTACTGGATTGGGCTACATCGATCCTCCTAGATGTCCCCTTTACGGTGGAAGGTTTTACAGAGTTGGAACAAAGGAGGAGACGATGGAGAAATTAAGGGAGCACGGAATCATCAATAAAGAAGATCTACAGGAGAAAGGGAAGCTGGATGAAGCAACAGGAGTTACAAGTTTGTTGTAGAGATAGTATATAAGTATTTGTAATTTTATAATATATGTTTGGGTGTAGAAATTAAGAGTAATGATAGTCAAGGGAGATGGAGTGGGCGACCAAAGTCGGTGCAGGGATGGCTCCTCTTCCCCCTGAAGCGGCGGAGAGGAGGAAGATCTGCTGAAGAAGGGAAGGGGGACAACATATATGTTTATGGGTGGGTAAGAGGCTATTTATGTTTTGGGTCAATATGCTTACTTTGTAGTTTTAGTTTTGTAAGATTTATGTTAGAGCACATATGGAGACCAAAGGGAATATGTAATATAAGGAATAGATGGGGAAATCGTTGAAGGTAGCTACGTGGAATGTACATGGCTTGAGGGGAAAATATAAACGAGCAAGAATTGAAAAATCAATTAACAAAGAGAAAATAGATATTGTATTTTTACAAGAAACACATCAAAAGAAAGAAGGGGTGAATGAACTTAGGTTATATTGGGATGATGTATATGAGAAGGCATTTTGGTACATCAAAAGCAAGAGGGGTAGCAATCATGGTAGCTAAAAGATGTGAATTTAAGATAAAAGCCATAAAAAGATTTTATGGGAAGATTTCTTATAATTCAAGGCTTTATTTATGGACAAGAGGTCACTTTAGCAAATTTATATATATATATAAAGAAATAGAAGAAATAAAAAATGGTTATGTGATAATGGCAGGTGATTATAATATGGTTATGGATATAGGAATTGATAAATCTAATCCATCAAAAGTGGAAATAAAGTATAATAATACAGATTTAAGAAAATTTATTAATAGAAATAGATTAAAAGATGTTTGGAGAGAATTACATGGCAATCAAAAGAGATACATATTTTTCTAGTAGACAAATTTTTTTACAAGAATAGATTATATATTTGTAACATCGGAAATATTATCTAAAAACAAAAGCAGAGATAAAATATCAGATCATGCAATGGTAACTATGGAAATGGAAATAGATTGTGATTATAAACAGGCAAGTAGATGGAGAATGGATTCGAGGATTTTTAAAAATAAAGAGATTTTAGAGAAAATGGAAAGAGAATTAAAAGACATATGGACTATAAATGAAGAAGGAGGTAGTAATATAGGTGTAATATGGGATGCAATGAAAGCAGTGGTAAGAGGTTTAGGGATAAAATATTCTTATAATATAAAAAAACAAAAAGAGAAATATATAAAAAGGTTGGAGGAGGAAATTAAAGAACTAGAGAGCAAATATATAGAAAGTAGAGAGAATAGGATTATGTTAGAATTATCAGCTAAAGGAGTTGCAAAATATTGAGTTAGAACAGGTTCAAAGAAATCTAATTTTATGAAAATAGTAATAAAATAGTAATAATAGTAATAGTAATAAAAATAAAAATTCTAGAATGTTGGCTAGAGCCACACAAGTTAAAAAGGCAAAAAGGCTGATTGGAGTAATAAAGAACGAAAAGGGAGAAAGATGTAACATGATGAGAGAAAAATTGTTGATATTTCAGAAGTTTTTTGAAAAGTTATATAAGGGAAAAGAAATAAATTTGAATGAAAGTCAGGCATATATAGAAAAGAATTTAAACTGTAAAATTCGAGAATGTGATAAAGAAATAATGGAATCACAAATAGAAGAGGAGGAGATACTGGAAGTTATTAATAAATTGAAAATAGGTAAAGCACCAGGGTTAGATGGACTAGGTGCAGAATATTATTAAAATGTTAAAGGATTATTGGTGCCAAAGATGAGGTTAATGTTTAATAAAATAATGGAAGGGGAAATTATTCCAAGTTCCTGGAAACAATCACTGATAGTATTGATAGCGAAACCTAATAAAGATCTTACAAATCCAGGATCATATAGACCAATATCCCTTATTAATCAGGATGCTAAGATTTTTACAGCAATATTGACAAATAGATTGAATACATTTATAGAGAATTATATTAAAAATGATCAGTGTGGATTTATAAGAGGCCGAGAAATGTCAGATGTAGTAAGAAGGGTATTAAATTTAGGCTATTACATAAAGAATCAAAAATTAAAAGCTGGTTTATTAGCATTAGATGTTTTTAAGGCCTTTGATTGTGTGGAATGGCCTACATTGAAAATATTAATAGAGAAATTAGGTTTTGGAAATTTTTTTAGAAAGGTGATAAATCAACTATACTCAGAGAATAAGGCAAGAATAGTCATAAATGATGGTGTTACAGAGACAATAACCTTAAACCGGGGAACGAGAAAGAGTTGTCCTTTAACCCCAGTTCTTTCTGTATTATTGATGGAGGTTTTGGCAAATGCAATTAGGAAAGATTCATTGATTGAAGGAATTGGCTTAGGTAAGAAAACGAAAATAAATTTATTTGCAGATAATACATTACTAACATTTCAAAACCCCATAGCTACTATAGAGAGGGTATATTCACATTTGAATGAATTTGGGAAATAAAGTACATTGCAAATAAATTGGGAAAAATCAGAAATGATGTTATATAACTATAGTAAAGAAGAAATGGATGTATTGAAAGAAAAATATAAATTAAAAATAGTAGATAGTATCAAATATTTAGGTATTGACATCCCAAAAAATATTCAAGAATTAAAGAAGATAAATTATGAGAAGTTAAAAAAAGATATAAAAGATAAAATGGATAAATATGGAAAAGTAAAATTATCATGGTTTGGAAGAATTGAAGCAATAAAAATGAAAGTTTTACCAAAAATTAACTTTTTGTTTTGGATGATCACAATTAAGTTTTCGGATCAAGAATTAAAGGAAATACAGAGATTGCTGGAGGTGTGTTGTAATGGAGGCAAGAGAGCAAGAATAAGTAAAGCTTTATGGTATGAACCATTAAAAAAGGGTGGGCTGGGTCTTCTAAATGTTAGAAATTATTGGATAGCTAATCAATTAAGGGTGGTCCCAGATATTATAGCAGATAGAGCGATATAGAATTGAAGGAATTGAGGGAAATAGGCGATCCTATAGAAATATATTGGTTTAAAAAATATTTAAAAAATTGTTAAGAGAATTCAAAATCCCTTTTTAAAAAACCTGATAGAATTATGGGATAAATGGAGATATCAGTTAATGCCAGGAATTTCTCCTTTAATACCGGTAGTAGAAATGGAGAAATTCCCTAAGATTGAACTGAAAGATTGGATTAGTAAATTTAAAAAAAATCAGATACATAAATGGGACTGGAAGAACAAGATAAAGAATATAATGCAATTAAAGAATGTTTTATCAGATACTAAGTTAAATTGGTTGAATTTAATACAATTAGAGAAATGGATAAAAATGGAAGAAAAATTCGAGGAGAAAGATAGACAGTTAACAAAATTTTGAAATAATTATAAAAGAAAGTGAGGAAAATGAAGAATATATAGGTAAAGGAATTGGGAAAATATACAGAATATTAACTGAACTAGAAGATCAGGCAAAAGGTTTAAAATTAATCTGGGAAACAGATTTAGGAGAAATAAACAATAAAAATTGGAAAAATATTTGGAACAGAAGAGTATATAAGAATATGTCAGTTAGAGTTAAGGAAAATGGATATAAAGTGATATGGAGGTGGTTCCTAACACCACACAAACTATATCAAATAGATGTTAAATATACAAATATTTGCTGGAGATGTGAGAAAGAGAGTGGAACATATAAACATATGTGGTGGGATTGTGATAGCGCATAAAAGAAATGGGACATGGTGTTTAGGGAAATTAGAGAACTTTTGAAGGTTAATGTAGATATGTCACCGAGGATCGCATTACTGTTACTGGTGGAAAAACATGATATAAATGAAGCAAAAAGGGAATTGATTGTAAATTTGATAATGGCAGCTAGATTAGTGATGGTTAAATATTGGAGACGGAATTGGGATATTCAAAGAAATGAGTGGTATAATGAGATATGGAATATGGCAATAAATGATAAACAACAGAAATTAAATTTAAAAAAGGGATGATTAAAGTAACTAATTATAATGAAATATGGGATGATTTTATAAAAACAGTCTTGGTGGAAGGCAAACGGGATAAACCTGCTCAAGAATACATGCTGTTTTGGAGGGGATAAAGGCACAATTGAAATATATTGTATATTGTTAGTTGTTATATGAGAAGAAATATAGGTAATAAAAATTGTCTCCAGGGATGTGGGTGCACTGTAGTATTTGTATTTTTATACTGTTTTTATTTAGATGTATATGTGTTATGTTTGTATTATTTGTATTTGAATAAAATAAAATTGAAAAAAAAAGAAGTTAAAAGTTAAATGCTATAACCTTGGAGAAATTCAAATTTGGATACAAGACAAAACTATTATATGTAATGTAATGTGATGTAATTCAATGCAACACAGTGCAATGCAATACAACACAACACAACAAAATACATACAATGCAATAATATTTTCCAGAATTATTGGGCCTTAGAACATTGATACCAAATGTGAAAGAATGATCCAACCTAGTTTTTCTTCAGTTTTAACAAATTTTAGAAAATGAATTATTTATTTTGGCAATCATTACTAGAGTAATACACCAAATAAAATATCTTGTACCAGTTTTCTCTGAGTGTAAATGTAAATCTGGTGTTTTTTCTTTCATCGATAATCTCATTATTGCATTACTGCTTTTCAGTTGTTCTGTTCAAATATTTATTTTGACTTATCTATAAGTTTGTTAAATATGATTCATTAAGTGAGTAAGTTAAAAACTGCTATTCCTTTGATCATGCAGTTCTTAATTTACTCACCTTTTGGGAAGCACCCAGCCTGGCACAGAGGAGGGATCAAGTGTAGAGTTAGCTTGTAGTCACTGAACAACTGCAAAAGGACTAGGATTGACATCCCCTCCCCCTTTAGTTACATAAAAAGTAGTTAGATCAAACTCTGCATTTGGGGGACTGGTGGTTTGCTCCTGACATCACTTGATGAATCATATTTAACCAATATAGATAAGTCAAAATAAATATTTGAATTTTGTGTGGTAGGTTTTTTTGAATTCTGTTTGATTCCATCTTTCAACTTATAAATGATCTTGGGCGTGTAAGATAAATATCTGTTATCTAGCTACACTAATAGTATCTTTAAAAGAAACACAATGATTAAATTATTGTCTATTTGCAGATTTGGGATTCCTATTTTTACCTTGCTGTCATATTTATAAATCAGTTGTGTCTACAGTTAGAAATGTTCACACTTTCTAAGAAGAAAAAAGTACTAGAAAAGTAAGTATAATTGTTGGCTTTTTTAAAAAATAGAGAAAATCTTTGTAGTATTTATCTTTTCTGTGCAAAATTTTATTAAGATTGAAAGTTGTCAAACTATGTGAGATTTGCTGTTGATTATTACTGAGAGACAGAAAGTTGTTTTTCAAGGCAGAATTGTTTGAAGTACATTTGATTTCTTAAGTATGTTTTAATGGGATGTACCTGACAACATGCACAGTGCTCTTGAATAAATCTTATCTAGTTTACAGTATGTTGATTATATGCCATAATCATACCAATGATTATAGCTCACTGAAATTAATGAAAATAACTTGCAGGAAAAATATCAGTTCAAACCCTAAGAAGAATGCACTTGTTAGAAATGATGACGTCTGTAATTAAATCTTTGTTTTGTTTGCATCAATGATTCCCACAGTTATAGACAAAAGGTGTTTTGATTCTTTACCGGTAAGAACATATAAGAAGCAACATCAAACCATCTGTAATAATATCTGCAGCTGTCTCCCACAAATGCTTGTCTGTTACTGGATGCAGGCACAGTGTTTGAATAGTTTCAGAAATGTTCTTTCTATGATGTGTTGTGGTTTTCTTGCTGCTTTTCATTTCCTGTTTTAATAAGTATTTTATGAAAAATTCTGTTGGATTTTTTTCTCTATAACTGCTGCAAACATACAAAATGTATGTTTCATGATAGAGTGAGATTATTAATTATCTTATCTGATTTTTTAAAAATGTAACAGATATGGTGATATGCGGGTGACAATGGGATGTGAAATCTTCAGCATGTGGCAAAATATAGGTAAGATTAATTATGTGGCTTAAGTTTTAAATTTGCATAAATGTTTTTTTTATAACAAGTTTTATTAATTTTTCAATTTTACATCCAAATATTTAGGAAGCAGCGTGGTGATTGGGTAATCAATAGTCCAGTAATAAAATCTTTCATACGTATCTCAGGTTGCGTCATTAAAAGGTTCCTCTCTATTTCCCTTAATTACTATATCACATTCAAATTAATACATTTCTAATTATAGCTCAATCAATCAATACATTTGTCAATTTAATGTTACTTATACATTTTCAAGTCCTGTTTTTAAGTTTTACCTAATTTCAATTACCGTGTTCCAATTTAGTCTTTAATATCCATAATATTTAGACTTCGGGTAACCCATATTTTCGTAATTTCATTACAAAATACTTATCGTATCTAAAATTCATATATTATTCAGTTAATTACATTCTTATTTTATGTCACAAGTATATTCTATTTCTCATCCTAGTACCTCATTGTTTACTAATAAAATATCTTTTATTGTCACAAACCAACTTCCATATTACAATTCAAAACTATAATCTAATAAGAGGCTAATTTTCATTTCCCTTATAAATCTAAACATTAAATCAATTAATATCTTTAAAAATCTCCTTAGCCCATTAAGTAAGATTTTAAGCTCTTCCATTATCAATCAACAACAAAAAAAGGAAGAGAAAGAAAATCCCATTTTTAAATCTAACTCTAGCTTTCTTTTTGTGCCAAGCAGGCTTCCATACCAGTGCCTTTAAATCCTCAGATGGATCTCCCTTCATTCCTACACATGTTATTTGAATCAAGGGAGAGATCCAGTTATCAATTTTTCAAAGGAACTGGCCCCTTTGTAATCATTAGATTGTTGCCCTAATAGTTCAGATCTCCATGTTTGATTTAAAATATTTGTCGTCAGTTCAATC
>NW_015386154.1:349312-355307 GCF_001527695.2 Protobothrops mucrosquamatus | reverse complement strand
TTCTTCTTCTTCTTCTTCTTCTTCTTCTTCTTCTTCTTCTTCTTCTTCTTCTTCTTCTTCTTCTTCTTCTTCTTCTTCTTCTTCTTCTTCTTCTTCTTCTTCTTCTTCTTCTTCTTCTTCTTCTTCTTCTTCTTCTTCTTCTTCTTCTTCTTCTTCTTCTTCTTCTTCTTCTTCTTCTTCTTCCAGTTTCATCTGGCTAAAATAAAAGGTCATGTCCAGTGTTGTAGTTGTTGTTTGATTGTCTAGATTGCCTAAGTTCTCAATATGTTGTGTTTGTTGATCTTTAGCATCCTCCATCTCAGTGTTGCTTTCTTCAATTTCTGTTGCTTTTTGAGTTGCAGGTTCTTTAGTTGAAATCAAGGTTTGACTGTCAAAGTTCTCAGTAAATTGTACTTGTTGTTGTGTAGAATCCTCTTTGATATTAATTTGTTCCTCTTCTGTTGTTTTTTGGATTGTAAGTTCATCAGTTGGAATCTGGACTTCAATTTGTAATTTTAAGGTGACATCTTTGTCTTTCACTCTGGAATTCATTAGCTCAGTGGCTTCAAGGATTTTTTCAAGTATGAGTTTATAGTTAAGTTTTGGGTAAAATTCCTCCATTTCTATGGTGATTAGAGATAGTTCTTTAGTAGAGGCTATGTTTAATAAAAGTCAGCAAATGTCCCCTCCACTATTCCTAGAAGTTGTTTTCACCACCCAGCTGTTTCAAATTCTTATCTTTTTTAGATAGTATGAAGGCCTCACAGTCAAAGAAATTCACTTGCTGTACCAGGCTTCACCACAAGATGTCCCCGATAGCATAGAGAGACAAGTTAGGCTTTTATCCAGTTAAAAAATTTTTTCCCTCCAACGTAACAAATAGATAAGGTAATAGGTCCCTGTAACAATAGGAACTTTTTGGGACCCCAAATATCCAAAAAGTACAAGTCCAGTTATTTAATTGTTTAGATTAGTTGTTCTTTTCTTTTCAAAGCTTTAGTTTCCCAGGGTAGGCAGATGCCGCTATGTTAAAAGTGGGGAAGAAATTTCAGAAGGATTTTACAGGAAGGTAGTTGGGATACAAGAAAGATAAGGTAAGGTCTCACCCAATTCTTCCACGGTGCTTTCGTTGTGCTTGGTGGTGATTTTGGCTTTCGGCTGGCACGGCTTAATGATCGGCCATGTTAATAGCCGATCTTTTCTCCAACGGTCCAAAGGAGCTGCCTCGGATCCAACAGAAGGGCTGACGTCCTTCCATAATCTGTTGAGGGTCCTCCTCATGGTCATCGCCCCTCCAGGGTGACTTACAACTCTTTTCAGGGTCGCCTGACGAAGGGAAACTGGGCGGCGGAGAGAGCGCTCCCCCCGCACGTCCGCTGGCACCGCGATCCGGAACCGGAAGCCAAATTTGCATAAATGTTTGATTTTCAATATGTGTGTTTAGAAAATATTTTATGCAAAAATATTCATTCAATACATCAAAAAGGTCAATACTGGTCATGTCACCTAGTTCATTGGATGTGGGCAAAGCAGCCTTTGAATTAGAAATACTAGCTTACATGCAATAGTTTCAGTAGTTTGGCATAAAATTGTCAGGTGCAAATAGCTAGACTCACATGTGAGAAGTTTAATTAGCTGTTTCATTGCTCAAGCCTATATATAGAAATCTCCTCAGATCGATATTTTGCACCTAGTTGAAACTAGATAAAGTTCAACAGCATTCAAAGAAGATTGGACTTTGCCCTCTTGTGCCTATTTAAAGACTCTAAGCTAATTCCTCCTTTGAATTTTTCCCTTGGCTGGGCAGTCTCTCTCCTACAAAAACTGGGCTTTAGTAATTCCTAAGGCATAGTGGCCAAAATGTGCCAAAACTGATTGGTATTGTGTACTTACATGGGAATTTGGCATATTACATGAGTATATCGTGTTTTCCCCAAAATAAGAGGCACCGGGTCTTATTTTCGGGGGATGTATTACACATTTATCTTAGGACCGCCGCAGCCAGGCCTCCCACTCCCCTACAACTTTTGCGCCTCTGCCCAAGTTCTTCTGCAGCCACCTGCCTCATCATGCCACTCATGCTGCTCCCGCTGCTCGCAGCAGGAGGCTGCATGGCTCATTGCGCTGATCGTGCTGATCGCACCGCTGCTGCCACTCGTAGCAGGATGGTGCTGTGATCAGCGGCAGCGGCGCAATCAGCATGATGAGCCATGTGGCCTCCTGCCACGAGAGGTGATAGCAGCGCGAACAGCATGACGACTCACGTGGCCTGCTGCTGCGAGCGGTGGAAATGGCATGATTGTCATGGCAAACCATGTGGCCTCTTTCTGCAAGTGGTGGCGCCAGCACAATGCACCACGTGGCATGCGCAAGAAGTGGTCGCAGAAGAAATTGGGCAGCAGCGCGACAGGTGTCAGGGTGTGGGAGGCCTGGTTGCAGTGGTCCTAAGATAAGCGGTTGTGGGGCATGTGGGGCAGCTCCACTCCCCCATCCCCACCCTAGCTTGATTTTTACATGTGCACCTTGCCCCAAAGCTAGGGCTTATTTTGGAGGCAGGGCTTATATTAGACGCAAATGTAAATTTCAAGTTAGGTCATATTTTGGGTATAGGTCTTATTTTCAGGATAGGTCTTATTTTGGGGAAAGCGTGGTAATAAAGGCTGGTAACCAAGCACCAAAAATGTTCCAGCAGTTTTGTCCATCCTACTTATTTATTGTTCTGCTTCTCTCAGCCCTTAGGCTTTATTGAGCAGGATCTCCATCTCCCAACTTCCTAGGCTCCCCAGAGTGAACAGAAATGCATTCTGGGGAAGGGATGGTGTTAAGTAGTTAGATAGATTTCTCATTAATGCAACATGTTCAATTGAAATTTCAAAAACTACTAGAAATTATAGGGACAGAATAATCTTTACTTTTCATTTTCTATTGTAACTATGTAAGTTGAGCTAATTTGCATCTTTCCTATTTGTTGTTTTATTTGTATTCATTTACAGAAAAAACTGTATTGGAAAAACTACTGAGCAAAACAGGCTATACATTCTTAGCACAATTTCAAGCATAAATCTTCATAAAACTACAGGGTTTTTTTCGCTAGTATTTTGTTATTGAGAATAATTTCATTCAATTTATCTTCTTACCTTTTAGGAGAACACAAAATCCACTTCATCCCAGCACTGATTGGCCCTTTCTTAGAAGTGACACTGATACCTCAGCCTGACCTGCGGAATGTTATGATTCCTATTTTTCATGATATGATGGACTGGGAGCAAAGACACAGTGGTAACTTTAAACAGGTATTTTTGTCAATTCATTAGGGGAAGATAGATAAATTAATTTTTCAAGCTAATCATTCTTAGACAACAATACATCATTATGTTATGCTTGCTTACTTGTTTCATTTAAAATTATAATCTAATCAATTATTTTCCTGAGTTAGTATATGTTAATTTTACAAATGGTAAAAAGGAAAAAAAGTGTGTGAGCTTGACAAATGGATAAGGTTATTTATGATCATCAAACACATAATTTACTACCAGCACTAGAGAATAGAATAGAATAGAATAGAATAGAATAGAATAGAATAGAATAGAATAGAATAGAATAGAATAGAAGGGATCTTGGAGGTCTTCTAATCCAGCCCCCTGCTCAAGCAGGAGAACCTATACCATCTCAGATAAGTGACTGTCTTGTCTTTTCTTAAAAACTTCCAGTGATGGAGTGCCCATGATTTCTGAAGGCACGTTGTTCCACTGGTTAATTGTCCTCACTGTTAGGAAGTTTCTCCTTAATTCCAGGTTGCTTCTCTCTTTGATCAGTTTCCAATTTATGGGTTTTACAAAATGGCCTAGTTGTTTGTGAATTTTATAAATGTCTGCCTGGCCTAACTTCACTTTATAGGTAGTCTTTGAGTTGCACTCCCTTTAAGAGAGTGCTCCTAATCTCAGCTTGTTACCTGTATAAAAGACAACTGGGAGCCAGAAAGCTTGCTGATAAATAGGGGATCAAATACTTATTTCACTCATTAAAATGCAAATCAAATGAAAAAAAATTATTTGATCCCCTGCTGATTTTGTATGTTTGCCCACTGACAAAGAAATGATTAGTCTATAATTTTAATGGTAGGTTTATTTTAACAGTGAGAGAATAACAACAAACAAATCCAGAAAAACACATTTCAAAAAAGTTATAAATTGATTTGCATTTTAATGAGTGAAATAAGTATCTAATCCCTTATCAGTCAGCAAGATTTTTGGCTTCCAGGTATCTTTTATACAGGTAACGAGCTGAGATTAGGAGCACTCTCTTAAATGGAGTGCTCCTAATCTCAGCTTCTTAACCTTTATAAAAGACACCTTTCCACAGAAGCACTCAATCAATCAGATTCCAAACTCTCCACCATGGCCCAGATCAAAGAGCTGTCCAAGGATGTCAGGGACAAGATTGTAAACCTACATAAGGCTGGAATGGGCTACAAGACTATCATCAAGCAGCTTGGTAAGAAGGTGACAACAATAGGTGCGATTATTCACAAATGGAAGAAACACAAAATAAATAATCTCCCTCAGTCTGGGGCTCCATGCAAGATCTCAGCTCATGGAGTTTCAATGATCATGAGAATGGTGAGGAATCAGCCCAGAACTACACAGGAGCATCTTGTCAATGATCTCAAGGTAGCTGGGACCATAGTTACCAAGAAAACAATTGATAACACATTATGCCGTGAAATCCTAAAGCACCCGCAAGGTCCCCCTGCTCAAGAAAGCACATGTACAGACCTGTCTGAAGTTTGACAATGAACATCTGAATGATTCAGAGGAGAACTGGGTGAAAGTGTTGTGGTCAGATGAGAGCAAAATCGAGCTCTTTGGCATCAACTCAAATCGCCGTGTTAAGTGGAGCAGGAATACTGCCTGTGACCCAAAGAACACCATCCCCACCATCAAACATGGAGGTGAAAACATTATGCTTTGGGGGTGTTTTTCTGCTAAGGGGACAGGACAACTTCACTGCGTCAAAGGGACGATGAACAGGGCCATGTACTGTCAAATCTTGGGTGAGAACCTCCTTCCCTCAGCCAGGGCATTGAAAATGGGTCATGGATGGATATTCCAGCATGGCAATGACCCAAAACACACGTCCAGGGCAACAGTGGCTCAAGAAGAAGCACATTAAGGTCCTGGAGTGGCCTAGCCTGTCTCCAGACCTTAATCCCATAGAAAATCTGTGGAGGAGGCTGAAGGTTCGAGCTGCCAAACGTCAGCTTCAAAACCTTAATGACTTGGAGAGGATCTGCAAAGAGGAGTGGGACAAAATCCCTCCTGAGATGTGTGCAAACCCTGTGGCCAATTACAAGAAACATCTGACCTCTGTGATTGCCAACAAGGGTTTTGTCACTGAGTACTAAGTCATGTTTTACGAAGGGGTCAAATACTTATTTCACTCATTAAGATCCAAATCAATTTATAACTTGTTTGAAATGCGTTTTTCTGGATTTTGTTGTTGCTATTCTGTCTCTCACTGTTAAAATAAACCTACCATTAAAATTATAGACTGATCATTTCTTTGTCAGTGGGCAAACATACAAAATCAGCAGGGGATCAAATAATTTTTCCCCTCACTATATGACTGTAATGGAGCCTGGAATTACAGTCATAAGTTGTGCCAATCATTAAATGGGTCATCATGTGATCTATACAATTTTACGACTTTTTTGGCTGTAGTTGTTAAGTGAGTCAGTATGATCATTAAGCAAATCCATGGTAATTAAGTGAACACTATGGTTGTTAAGTGAACCCATTGTTCGCAGTGGGTGTTTTTTGCCACAAAGTAAATGTCTGGCAAAAATTGTAAGTTTTTTTGTAAATCATGACCAAATGACCAAAGGATGCTGCAAACAGCCATAAATGTGGGTCAGTTGCTAAGAACCCAAAATACAATCATGAGACTGGAGCGGGAGGACAGCCATTGGAACTTCAAATCGAGGTTGTAAGAACCATTTTGAGCTCCATTGCTCCAA
>NW_015386154.1:324560-344730 GCF_001527695.2 Protobothrops mucrosquamatus | reverse complement strand
CCACTCGGTCTTGGACGGGTTGAGCCTGAGTCTGTTCCTCCCCATCCAGACCCTCACGGCCTCCAGACACCGGGTCATCACGTCAAGGGCATCGTTGGGGTCGCCCGGGGTGGATATGTACAGCTGAGTGTCGTCAGCGTACTGATGGAAATCCACCCCAAAGCCACGAATGATCTCCCCCAGCGGCTTCACATAAATAAGGATGATGTATTCGTTCAATCGTATCTGATTCTCAGTGATTCTATGGACCAAGAATCTCTAGAATTTTTGATCTTGTACAGCTTATTTCAATTGTTTTTTTTAATATATTTTATTAATTTAAAAAAAACATAAATCACTCAATAATTGGTGAACAGTGTGTTGTCTGGGTTACATTTGTAAAACAGTCATTAACAATTAATTTCTATAATCCATATTCCACATATTAATTTTAGTTGATTTCCTCTTTCCCCAAAATAACCTCTTTTGCAAGCATTGAGTTAATACAATTCTTATTCTTTTGATAAATAACAATTGAATATATAATTTTTCCCATATTCCTAAAAATAATAATCATATTAGTATAATATTTCTTTTCTATTCAGTCATTCTGGTTGCCTTATCATAGATCCTGTTACAATCCTTATTTTAGTTTATTTCTCCCACCAAATTCTAGATATTCTTACTGGTGAAGATTTTCTCAAAAATTAATTACATTTACATTTACAAATTTAACTCTATTTTTTCCATATAAGCCATCTCACACTTTTACATTTCTTAAGAAATAGATAAAACAATGAAAAGAAAGAAAGAAAAAAAGAAAAAAGAAAGAAGAAAAAGAAAGGAAAACAAGAGTAAAGAAACATAAGAAATAACATATTACTTAGAATATATATCCCTCTAGGCTAATATATATTTATTTCCTTAATTTCATATTCTTTTTAACCATAATTAAGCATATATTTAATCTTTAAACATTCCATTCAATACATCTAGTCATCTAGTCCTTTAACTCTTATTCAAAACAATTTTTTAAAATATTTTCTTAAATTCAGTCACATTTAAGTATCTAAAACATTTCCTTTATTTAAATCATTTCAACTTTTTTATATTACTCATATCAAGCAAAGGAACACAAAAGAGAAAAAAGCATACTATATTGTTTAGAGACTTCATCCCTCTTAGAATAGTATATTCCAATTTTTTTCTATTTTTTTAACCATATTCAAACAAATGTTTCTTTTTTAAGTATTCTCTCTGATAAGTCCATCATCTATTTTCTTGATTTTCACCTTAATCTTTTTCCTTTGCCCGGTATCTTTCTTAATCAATGTATTTTGCTGAATCAAAAGTTTTTTCCCTATGTTCATAAATGTTACTGTAGATATAAAAAGTAAATCAGTATCTTTGTTAGGGGCATTTGCCCACTCCCTTTTATTGGGAATGTTTTTCCTTCTTTTTCTCTCTGCTTCTCTTGTTGCTTTTTGTCTATCCAGTTCTGGTGTTTTTCCTGATATCTCTGTAGAACGTTTTATCCTGTCTTTTTTCTTATCCTCAAGTTTATTTTGTAGTGTTGAAATATAAGTTGTCTTTTCCAAATCTAGTATTTCTTGTAAAAAAAAATATTCCACTTGGATTAGATCATACTCCTTTGTTTTGTAGAATTCCATCTTCAAGTCTCTACCCTCGAATTTATGTTCAGTCATCTGTTTTGTCTGTTCCTTCTCTGCTGTATTTTCCTGAGGGGTTTTTTTTGGTATAAAATTGAATTGGAGATGAGTTGATTTATATTTTCAAAGTTATTCTGAATTTCTTTGTGATTTGAGATCATTGTTCTTTGAATTAGTTGCAGCTTAACATATAACTCCTCTTGAAAAATATTCATTTTTTCATGATAAGTATTTCCTATAAATCTCTGATTGTCCATGATGACCAAAAGTCCAGATTTTTCCCCCCCTTTGGAAATAGCTTTGGAGTTAGAGAGAATTTAAAAAAAAATTCTTGTTTTGTTTTGTTTTGTTTTTGTTCCCTCAGGTTTGTAAGTCTCACTTTATCTACACAGCTGTTCTTTATTTGTTAAGGCTTTGAAGGTCACAGGTAAAGATTAGTTTTCCCCCCAGATTTTACCATGACTGTCATAATCCTCATCCACCAGTAGGTGTCAGCACTAGTTCATTTTTCAGATTTTATTCCTCCATGAAAGGTTAAATTCTGGTAGCAAAAGGGTGGGGAAAACCTCTCGGAGGGTTTTTTGTTTGTTTGTTTCTTGGGAGTTTCTCCCCTTCAGGAAAGTAGGTAGGATAGAGAAAATCAATGTTCTTACCCAGATTCAAGCACACTGTTTACAATCAGCTTAAAGTAGTGCTTTTGACTTCCGTGGCTTACAGCTTGGGCTGGACTCTGAAGTTAAGCCAGCCTTTCTCCTGTTGGTTTCTGGAAGGCTTCTCCTGGACCGATCGGGTCGACCGCTGTCTCTCCTAGGTCCCTGGGACTTCCTTCCTTCATTGCCACCACTCCGGGGCAGCTTCTGGCCCATTTAGGATCCCCTAACAGGAAGAATCTCAGCTGGAGGGCTCAGAATCCCAAATCCCTCAACTGCTTCGCTGCATGCAGGAACCGGAAGTCTTATTTCAATTGTTTTATGCTCTGGCCGGTGTTGGCTTTGATGGTGTCTAGACACCATGTTTTCTGGTGACCTCATTTCCTTTTACTGCTGACCATTTCAGGAATAACTGAAATGTGATTTTGTCTTCTAGCGATATGTCTGGTTTTATATATTCTAGTACTTGCTTGTTTGCCATCTTTGTTGTCAATAGAAGGTGCAGCCACAGCTCGAATAAATCAATTTTCCTTCTGTCTAGTTTTTTCAGGGTTCAATTTTGGCAACCATAAGTAGCTAAGGCAACACGTTAGTGTGGACTAATCTGCACTTAGTTGCCAGACTGATGTCCTTGGTTTTCCATACTCGATTCATGCTCACCATTACTGTTCAATGATTCTACAAAAATGAATTTTTTACATGCAGTCAATCTCTTCACCATCAATTGTTCTTTTCATATTTTCATTCCTTGCAGTGATCATGAGCTTAGTATTTTTGATCTTCAGTAAAAGTAATATGTCTATTGCTGATATACTAATAACAAGCATGAGGATGCAGACTATGGATATTTGAATTCCAAAAACCCTGTATTTTTTATTTTTATTTTCTTAAATGGCAGTAACATTTTAAAAGCGTATACTGTGTTTTCCTGAAAATAAGACCCGGATTTATATATATATATATATATATTGC
The DNA here is from genome assembly GCF_001527695.2 of Protobothrops mucrosquamatus. NCBI lineage: Eukaryota > Metazoa > Chordata > Lepidosauria > Squamata > Viperidae > Protobothrops > Protobothrops mucrosquamatus. The sequence continues at coordinate 341,459 of NW_015386154.1, read as the reverse complement.
TCCAAAAGATGGATTAGGGCTCATTTTGGGGGAAACAAAGTATCAGGGTGATCATCCTGGCTGGGCGCCCCACCCCAGCACGCGCACAAAAGGTGGTGAGTGTGTGGGGACCGATGGTGTCTGACAGCAGCCGCAGCCCACCAGCCCCTTGGCTGGCGTGCTCTGGGGCTGTGCAACCTATACAGCGCAGGTGACTTGATTACCTCTCCAAGCAGCAGATGTTGGCAGATGTGCAGGGCGGGGAGGCAAGTGATCCGGATGTGCCACACAGCCACCTGGCTTGTGGGAAGCTCACACGGCAGCACCAGCAGCAGGCAGAGACAGAGACATGGGAGAGGCAGGTGATCCCGATGTGGTACACAGCTGCCTACCCCAGCACGGCCGTGGGCAAGCCAAGAGATGGTGGGACGGAGTGGGTGATGTGTTGGGATCACCTGCCTCCCCATGTCTTTGCCTGCAGCCAGTACTGCCGCATGAGCCTTCTGCGAGCCTCCCATGAGCCACCCATAAGTCAGGCGGCTGCACAACGCATCCGGATCACCTGCCTCCCCCTGTATTCAGCCTCTGCCTGCTGTCAGTGCCGCCACACGAGCCTTTCATGAGTCAGGTGGCTGCGCAGCGCATCTGGATCGCCTACCTTCCCCCCCCATGCCTCTGCTTCCACCTGCTGCCAGTGCTACCACATGAGCCTCTTGTGAGGCTCCTGTGAGCCAGGTGCATGAAGCACGTCTGGATTGCCTGCCTCCCCCCCCCATGCCTCTGCCTCCATCTGCTTCCAGTGCTACCATGCAAGGATGACCCTCCCACGGCCACCCACCCACTCTGTCCCACCATCTTTCAGCTTGCCAGTGGTTGCACTGGGGCAGCTAGCTGTGTGGTGCATCGGGATCACCTGTCTCCTTGTCTCTGCCTCAGTGCTTGGACTTACCTGTGCTGCGTGGGCTGCAGCTTCTGTTGGACACTGTTGGACCCTGCACGCTTGCCGCCTGTGCTGGCCATGCCCAACCCCCAGGGCTTATTTTTGGGTGTGGGGCTTATATTAGGAGCACTCTAAAAAAAAAATCAGGCTACGGCTTATTTTCTGGGTGGATCTTATTTTCAGGGAAACACGGTTGCAAGCTCAACTACATTCTTTCCCAGGGTGGCCATGCTAATGGTTGATGAACGTTGGTCCATCATATCTGGAGGATGTCAGATTTAGGAAGATTGTAATATCATGAAATTTGACAAGTACAAAAAACACTCTTCATTTATATAAAAACATAATAATTTAATTGAAATGAGCAATCAAATGGATGGTTTGTGTCTGTTTCCAAGGAATAAACCTTAATAGAAGTACTGTTGCAGGTGGATCTTTCAAGAAGAAATGTTTCCTTTCCAAATGGAGAGGATGGTATAGGAAGTAAAATGATAGGTGGCATGAGAAGAGATAACACAGATAAAAGATAACAAAAGGCTGAAGACCAGTGATTTCAATATAGAAAACTGTATTAGACCACTGATCCATTGGTCCAGTATAATCTATTCTGCCCTTAGTAGCTTTCCAACAAGTTTTTCCAGTCAACTGTTAGAAATTATTGAACAGGAATTAAATCACCAAATTTCTAAATGCAAGACATGTATCCTGTCCCTGAACCTTCATCCCATTTACTTAAGGATAAAATGTCACTGTGATGACAAATAATTTGAAAAATCTGACAGTCTGACTGACAGAGCTTTACCCTGGATACAGCTACACAACTCTCCCTAGAAACTCTACATAACAGCTTTCCTTGATTTTCTCTTCTTCCCATATTGTTCTCTTTTGCAAACATTAGATTAATACAGTTCTTAGTATTTTAGTAACAAAGAGGTTAAATATAAACATTTTTCTAACATTTATCCAATTAGTAATAGCATCAATATAGAACTTCTTTTCTAGTTAGTCCTCTTGGTTGCATTATATGTCCTATTTTCAACATTCTCATTTAGACTTTTTCCCCACAAAATTGAAATCATTTTTATCTGTTAAGATTTTCTCAAAGTTGGTTTATGGTTAAATATCTAAACTGTTTCCCTCACAATAATCCTTCCAACAATTACATTTCTCATATCATAAATATATATATAATACTACACAGAATAAGAAAGAAGAAAAAGAGAAAGAGAAAGGAAAACATCTCTCTCTCAAACTAAAATTCATTTATATCCCCCATTTTTTCATTTTTTAACTCTATTCCATAGTTCCAGCTTTGATGTAAAAGCCGGTCTCGGTCTGAAATTCAAAAATCCCCCCTCTCAGCTGTTCGGTGTGTAGATCTTGCTGCGCTACATGCAGTCGCACGTTGGCTGTAATTATGGATTATCCTTTTGGGCAAAAAAATGTGGGAGCAGATAGACCTTTGCAGGTTGTCATCAATAAACTCCTTTATGTAGACAAGTTCTTTCCAGGCACAAAATGAAAATATTTTGTTGGAATATGAGCCTTGGAACCATGATTACAATGGTTCTTTCCTCTTTCTCTCAAATGAATGTGTGTAATGCTTGCTCCATAAGATGTGGGTATTTGCTAAAATGCTATGATGTGAGAGCGAAGGCAAGAAAGGGTGAAGTCTTACAGACAGTGAATTTTGCATGACTGGAAATTTTATGCACACTGAGAGTAGGTTATGGTTTGAAACCAGTCCATTCCCATGCCAGTTACAGTGATTCTTGATGCTTGCATATGGTAAGTAGGAGAAAATCTATATGTTCTGAAATAAGCTTAAAGCTTAAATGTTTGCCATTGAAATTAAATGTCTCACAGAGATTGAGTGGGCAAGGCATATTTATGTGTGGTGAAGCTGCTAGTATTGCTAGAGTCTATTAAGGCTTGCAATTGTACTGCAGGGCCTACCCGGGCCTGAAATATAACAGAAATGAATACATATTGAAATGTAATTTTGTGTGTATAACTCCACATGATGCCAGCTGTACAAGATAGACAGATTAAGAAACTTACCCAAAGGATTGTTAGAACTATACTGTCAATGCTGTGACAAACGGAACTGAAGCCATTTTCATTTTGCCTTCATTTTAGTTTAGAGATATTAGATGTAGTGGGAGGAAGGAATGAGAACTCTAAGGTTACTCATAGGACCATCACCCCCCAACTCCTCCCACAACACCAGCAGAGCAGCAAAACCACCATCTGAGACATTAAAAGCAGCGACAAACACTCTGCCAGGAGTGTCTCTCATTCCCAGTGAATAGAGACTTGGCAGAAGTATTTAATGAAGCAGAATGTGACCTCCTGCCGCCCCATAGACTCAATGATTGTGCCATTGAGATTCTACCAGGGGCTAAGTTACCTAAGCCAAAGATGTATGCCATGACCCTCCTCAAAGTGGAAGAATTGAGGCAGTACATTGAAAAAAATTTAGCGAGGGGTTTTATTGAACCCGCCAAGTCCAAAGTGGTTGCCCCTGTGCTTTTTAAGGAGAAAAAAGATGGATCGCTTAGGCTCTGCATTGATTTTAAACATCTGAATGTGGTGAGCATGGAGAATATGATGAAGGACTTGCTAACACATCTGGCGAAGGGGCAAATTTTTACCAAATTAGACCTAAGAGAGGCATACTACCGCGTGAGAATAAGAGAAGGAGATGAGTGGAAAACTGCTTTCAATAGCCCTCTGGGTAGCTATCAGTTCAAAGTTATGCCATTTGGATTACAAGGAGCTCCGGCCGTTTTCATGCAGCTAATCAACCAGGTGCTGCATGATCATTTGTACAAAGGACTTTGGTGTATCTTGATGACATCCTAATCTATACAGACACTATGACAGAACACATAAGCTTAGTGCGAGAGGTACTGAAGAAATTACTGAACACAAAGCTCTATGCCAAACTTTCAAAATGTGAATTCCATCAGATGCATTTGGATTATTTGGGCTACAGAATTTTCAACGAAAGCATTGAAATGGATCCAGCTAAGGTGAAAGCAGTGATAGAATGGTAGCCCTCACAGAACCGAAAACAGCTCCAAAGTTTGGGGATTTGCTAATTTCTATCACCAGTTCATTCCTTCATTTGCTGAGATTGCCTTACCCCTTACTGAGCTATTAAAAACTGAAAAAGATGGAGGGAAACCAAGGCCAGGTCAGCCTTTACACTGGTCGTTAAAATGCCAAACCGCTTTTGAGAATTTAAAAAGACTGTTTGCAGCTGAGCCAGTTCTAAAACACCCTCATTCCGAGGAGTAATTTGTTATTCAAGCTGGTACCAGCGATGTGGCTGTGGGAGCAGTGCTGTTACAGAAAAACCATGAGGGAATTTTACAGCCTTGCACTTACACTTCAAAAAAGGTCACTGACACAGAGTGGAGGTGTGCTGTTTGGGAGAAGGAAGCCTTTGCAATTAGATGGGCTTTGCTGACGTGGCATCATTTCTTAGAGGGGAGTAAGGTGCCATTTGAAATATGGACTGATCACAAAAACTTAGAACCATTGAAAACTCCTCATAAGCTATCTCCCAAACAAGTACTCTGGGCGTACTATTTTAATCGCTTTAACTTCACCTTAAAATACCTACAGGAGGAAAAAATTTCTTAGCTGATGCCCTCTCTAGATTGCCCCATACAAAAGCCAACATGAACAAGTCATAGATTCTCTTATGCCACCATCCCAAGTTATTTCTCAAATAACCCCTCAGAGACAACAACATGCAAAACCCCCTAGCCCAAACAATCCTTTGACAGAAAAGTTAAAACAAGAATTGATAAATGATCAATGGTTTAAGGACAATCAAACCATCCTGACCTATAAGGATGGATTGGCTTGGAAAGGGAGTAAATTATATTTGCCTGAATCACTCAGACTCCAAGTGCTCCAACACAGTCATGATGTTAAACAAGGTCATTTTGGTTACTTAAAGACATTACATTTAATTCAGAGGCAATTTTGGTGGCCAGGTTTAAAGAAAGTTGTGGAGAACTATGTAAAAAGCTGTGCAGTCTGTGCTACCATGAAAAGAATCCCAGGAAAGCCTCCTGGGATTTTACAGCCAGTTGCAGATCCTTCCCAACCATGGGAAGAGATCGCTATAGATTTTATTGTTGAATTACCAGAAAGTAGAGGAAATACGGTAATATGGACTGTGATTGATCTTTTTTCAAAGCAGGCTCACTTTATTGCCTGCTCAGGGCTCCCATCTGCCCAGAAATTGGCTAAGTTGTTCCTCAGGCAAATTTACAGATTACATGGAGCAGCAAAATGGATAATTTCTGACAGGTGGGTTCAATTTACGGCCAAATTCTGGAGAGATTTTCTCAAATTGATTGGTTCTACACAAGGACTGTCATCGGCTTTTCATCCCTCTATGAATGGGGCGGCTGAAAAAGCAAATGCAAAGGTGGAGCAGTATCTTAGATGCTATGTAAATTACCAACAAACAAATTGGACTGATCTCCCTTTCGCTGAAGTGGCTTATAACAGCACTATACACAGCAGCACTGGTTTTATGCCATTCAAGATAGCCACAGGGAGGGATTTCATTCCGATGCCTGACTATCCCCAGGACCCTCCTGCCTCTCAGGCTTTAGATCAATGGGTATCCACTTGGAGAGATGCTTGGGACAATACAAAGAAAGCTTTGAAAAAAGCCTCAGAAACTTACAAAAAGCAAGCTGATAAGAAAAGGGCACCTCAAAAGTGTTTCCGTGTGGGGGAAAACGTTTATCTTTCTACAAAGTATTTAAGACCTAAGTTACCTAGTAAAAAGTTGGGATCAAAATACTTGGGACCTTTTCCCATAGTGCATATCTTAAACCCAGTTACTGCAGAACTGAAACTCCCTCGTCTGTTGGGAAAAATCCACCCAGTATTTCACTGTAGTTTGTTGAAGCCTTTTAGAGGTTCAACTCTGAGAGCCCCTCCCAAGAAAGCACCTGCTCTGCTTGTGGCTGGACAGACTCATTACGAAGTGAAGTGTATTCTTGATGCAAGATTGTATAAAGGGAAATTGCAATATTTATTGCAGTGGAAGGGATATCCATTATCAAAAGCTGCCTGGGTGAAGTGTACTGATGTGAAAGCTGACAGACGTATACGTAAATTTTATGATAAACATCCAAACAAACCGAAGGGGGATTCTTAAATATTGTTCTTGTTTGATTTGCAGGATTTCTCCTTTCTTTTAAGGGGAGCCATATGTCAATGCTGTGACAAACTGAACTGAAGCCATTTTCATTTTGCCTTCATTTCCACATTTTAGTTTAGAAATATTAGATGAAGGAAGGGGGTGGGGGATGTGTAGTTCTCAGTTAGCCAAAATAATTCATATGTGTGAGAATCAAGGTCAGTGCTGATAACATTTTGGCGGTCTGGAGAGCTGGGAGAGCCTGCATTTTGTAACAATTGGTGAATGTGATTTATGACAGCAATTTGGGGTGGGAATTGCAATAGTAACTTTGTAACCAAGGGGAGGGGATTTTTAGTCTTGGGTTCACCTATGTACGTGCCAATATTTTGTTTCCCTAAATAAAATGTTCTCCAAGGAAGAAAGTTTTTCCTTGAAGTTCTTTTAAACGGTTTTTATCTATTGGAACCATGAAATATAGTATATTTTATTGAGATAAGTTATAATAACAGAAGTCTGCCCACTTTTTCTCTTCCTTCCCTTCCTTCCCCCTGTGAGTATCATGGACGTGCCTCCAGCTTCCTCTCCAGGTGTGAGTTCGGAGAAGGTGGAGGAGCATGAGCTAGGTCCTGGCACCTCTGGGGAAGAGAGTACGGGGTTCATGGACATATGGATCAGGGAGTAGAGGGCTTCAGATTGACAGAGCAGCCACAGCCAGAACGACCAGATGGGCAGCAGGCTGAGCCCAAATGGAGCTACAGCTGCATCAAGTTAGCCTGGAAGCTTCAGGTGAAAAACAGGAGCAGCTGCTTGCAGTCAGTGAGATGAGGAGATGGAGTCCACACCTCCCCGATATAGGGACATGCCAGGTGAAGAGGCAACAGGCACAACGCTGGTCAGCCAGGTTACTTGTGAGGGGGCAGTCTGTTGTGGCTCCGTCTTGTGAGCCCCTCTTATCGGAGGAAGAAGGCTCCGAACATGAAGGAGAGGAGATGGCCAGGCCTCCCTCTCCAGGACCCTCCTCTTTGGCAAGGCCTCAGGTGTCTCCTGATGGAGAAGAGATTGACCAGGAGCCAGGTGGTTCTGAGATTGGCCAGGAGCCAGGTGTTTCTGAGATTGGCCAGGAGCCAGGTGTTTCGGATAGTGAGGAAGAGAAGTTGTGGCTGGATCCACGCCAGCGTAGGAGCGACAAGCGTGCGCAGCAGAAAAGGAGACGTGCCAGAGATTAAGCTGAGTCACTGGACCACACCCCACAGGCTATAAAANGGAGCTGCTGCCAAGTTTTCTTATCTGTGGATTGGAGTGTGGAGAAGTTCTTTAACCCTCGGCTGGCTGTTTGGGTGTGTGTGTCCGACGGGGACAGAACACAGTCTCACCCATCATGAAGGGCCATACCAGTTTTGCCTATTTAATCCTACCCGAAGAGATGTTGCTGGAACAACATGTATGGATTCCTTGCTCCATGATTCCTGCTTCTCATGTTTTGCCTTTGAACTTGTGTTGAACTTTGGACCTCTGGTTTGTGCCTTGACCTAGTGCCTTGCCTTGTGGACTTATTCAAGCCTTTGAAACTCTTGCTTTGTTGAATGCCTTTGTTTTGGCTTCTGCCTGGTTTTGCCGGCTCCTTAGAACTCCCAGTGGAACTTAGAGGGTGTGTGTGGGCTTTTTTTATTCAACTGCTGGGGACTGTATACTTGGGCTCAGCCAGCTCAATAAAGACTTTTTAACTTATCACTGTGTGTTTGTGTGTGGGGGGCAGCACAGTGAATTGGAGACTTTCTGATCTTTAATACTTCCCTGCTTCCTTTGGCTTAGCAAAAGCTTTTCCGGTACCTGTTGTCCTAATTCAGGGGTGATCAATTAAATTTCCCAAGGAGCTGCATGAGAAACTGGGATTGATTGGAGGGCTGAACCAATGTACAGTAACCTGATTTGATGTCCTCAAACTCCATCACCCCAATTCTGATCAAATAATGCAATGCTTCTTCATCTTCCTCTCTCAGCAGTACAGATACTTGTAGGTGTTTGACAAGTGCTATTATCCAAAAATTGGAAATTTTGATGATCAATTTTGACTTGTTCTGGAAGAATGATTGGAGGAGTTTGTTGTATTTCTGTTCTACTTTCAAAATTTCCTCAATAGCTTGTTCATTCAATCTGTCTACTTCATACTGTACTTCATCAATAGGTTAATTGCTTTCTGTTGCTCTTTGTCAGAGATCTCATTGACCCTATTTTGGTTGGATTGAGCTCCTTCTTGGTGACGTGGCTGTTGGTACTGCTGACATGTTGAAGGAGCAGGGAGCGCAGAGCCTTGCTTTACCTCACTTGAGACCGGCCAGGCCTAGTCACAGTTCTTTTTTTTTTATACACATTTTATTGGTTTTTTTAATTTTAACATCAAAGTGCTCAGGAAAACACCGTGGTGAAAGGGTAATCAATCATAACAAAACAAGTCATATATATATAACTAAAATTAATACCTTAAAAAAATTCCCCCCTCTATTTCCTCACATGATATAACAAATTTAGTTTAATCTATTTCTTCTTAAGATTCAATCAATCCACGGAAGCATCCCTACTATTACATCTATATAAATCACTCCTGCTTTTAAGCTCCACTAATTTCAATTAACTTATTCCAATTGATCTTAAACAAACATATTAATAAAATTTTGGGTATCCCTTCTACAACACATAATATTCCAAGAATAACATTCTAATATTTTCACATATATTCCATCTCTTAATTTAATACATCATGAATTAATACTCTTTCTTCTCTTATCATAGATCTCTCTAATTCTTCTGCTATTACAAAATAGTTTTCTATATAAAGAGTAAAAAAAACAAAAAAAATCATTTCGAGCCCTTCTAGATAGTGTCGCTAGTTTAATAGCGCCCATCTAATCGCGGAGGCTTCTTTTTCCCAGATTGCCCATCTCCGCTCGCTTTCAGTAAATTTCTTAGAGGTGTAGGCGCAGGGTTGCAGGATCCCACTTTTGTTCTTTTGCAGTAACAAAGCTCCAACTGCCACATCGCTGGCGTTGGCTTGAATCACAAAGAGTTCCCCTGGGCAGGGGTGCTTTAGGACCAGTTCAGCAGCAAATAGTCTCTTTAAATTCTCAAAAGCTGTTTGACAGCCCATTGTCCATGCTAGTGGTTGGCCCGGTCATGGCTTCCCTCCTCCTTTGTCTGTTTTGAGTAGTTCTGTAAGGGGTAGGGCAATCTCGGCAAAAGAGGGGATGAATTGACGATAAAAGCTGGCAAAACCCAGAAAGCTCTGGAGCTGTTTGCGAGTCTTTGGGGGCTGCCATTCGATTATAGCTTTCATCTTGGCTGGATCCATTTCAATACCCTCGTTGGAAATTCTGTAGCCAAGATAGTCTAATCGGGTTTGGTGAAATTCACATTTCGACAATTTGGCATAAAGCTTGGCATTCAATAGTTTCTTTAACACTTCTCTCACCAGCTTTATGTGATCAGTCATATTCGTGCTGTATATCAGGATGTCATCAAGATACACCAAAACCCCTTTGTACAAGTGATCATGTAGGACCTCATTAATTAACTGCATGAATACAGCTGGGGGCCCCTGTAGTCCAAATGGCATGACTTTGAACTGATAGCTCCCCATAGGACAATTGAAGGCAGTTTTCCACTCGTCTCCCTCTTTTATTCTCACCCGGTAATATGCCTCTCTCAGGTCTAATTTAGCGAAGACACTCCCCTTAGCCAGATGGGTTAATAAGTCCTTTAGGAGGGGGAGGGGGTATTTATTTTCTACATTCACAGCGTTGATTCCCTTATAGTCTATGCAGAGATGAAGAGACCCATCTTTTTTCTCTTTGAACAACACAGGAGCTCCCACAGTAGATTTGGCCTGTTCAATAAACCCCCTCGCTAGGTTTTTGTTCACGTATCGCTGCATCTCCTCCATTTCGAGGGGGGACATAGCATACATTCTCGGTCGTGGGAGTTTGGCTCCTGGCACCAGTTCGATGGAGCAGTCATTGGGTCTGTGAGGGGGTAGGGCATCACATTCTTTTTCACTAAATGCCTCTGCCAGTTCCCAGTATCCATTGGGGATGACTGGTTCGCCTGGAGGCGGCGAGGTGGCCAAGTGCGCTCGCTCATTGGGTGGCCTAAGATGCCCTGCAACATCTGTTGAATCAATGGGTGGATTAGGCCCTATGGGTAATCTCACGGTTCTCATTCCTTTCTCCCACCAGATAAACGGCTTCCATTTGTCTAACCAGGCTAGCCCTAGGATCACTGCTTTAGTCATTTTTGGAGCCACCAGGAAGCGAATAAACTCCCAGTGTGCACCTATTTCTAGGCATAAGGGTTCGGTTAATTGTATGACAAGAGTCCCTCCCATTCGGGAGCCATCAGCTTGCTCAAACCTCACCGGCTTGGAAAGCTGTTTTGCCCGTATGCCCATTTTCATGGCAAATGGCAGACTAATAATGCAGCGGGTGCATCCAGAATCAATTAGCACGTTTAAGTCCATTTGTGCCCCAGACTTAGGGATTATAAGTTTGGCGGCCAGTGAAAAAGGCGGGATTTGTCAACTCACCATCGGGTCGTTCTCTCCTTCATCGTCGCTGTCAAACGAGGGTAGAGCAGGGGCAGGTCCACCCGGAGTCTTGGTGTTCTCCTGCGTGTGGGGTATAATCTGGGCAACAGGTTCCTGCGTGAGTTGGTTGGATTTTTCTCTCGTTAGCTGCTGAGCAGGTTTCTTTCTCATTGCTGGTTCCGGTCTGCTCTGCAGTCGGGGGTAGGGGACTGGACAGGTTGCCGCTCGATGTCCCTCTTGTCCACACCGAAAACACTTAATTGATGGGCCTGTAGGTGGCCTGGGTCTCTCAGCCATTGCAGTAGTTAAAGGCTTTCGTGGGGGTGATTGCTGTCTGGGTAGCTCTGGTTGCTGCTCGGGTTCATGTGGGGGAGGCTTCTTATAGCGGGTGAGCCAAACGTCTAGCTTCACTGCTGCCTGGTACCATTCGTGCAGCTGATCAGGTATGGCTTGATAGATGCATGCCTGAGAGAGGTGATCGTCTAATCCCTCAATGAAGTGTTGGATCAGGGCTTGCTCAGGCCACCCCTCTATTCGACCTGCTGTCTTGCGGAGCTCTCGCACATACTCCAGGGCAGGCCTGCCCGCTTGTTTTATTTTGTGGATCTGTTCTGCTGCTTTGAGGAGAAAAAGGTGGGGATCTTACAGTTCGGGGGCTTGCTCACTATGTAAATTATTCAGCCATTCTTCTCCCTCTAGGCTTCTCCCTCTAGGTTGGACGCAATAACATCGACCAGGTGGTGCAAATACAGGCTGTTGCGGCTGGCCCCACCCTTGTTGCTGGTTCCACAGCTGCTGGACTCCCCTCTGCACTTGTGGTCCTCCCAGTTGCTGTTGGCCCCATTCTGCCTGCTGATCCACTGGCCGCTGAGCTCTCTGCTGCTGGCCAGCGGGGGCTGGTGGTGCCCCCTGCTGCTGTAGGCCTCCCAATGGCTGCTGGATGAGTGGGGGTTGTTGCTGGGCCTCCCTCATCTGTGGGCCCACCAGCTGTCGCTCTCCTGGCTTTTGCACCACCCCAAGCTGCTGCAAGGCCTCTATTAGCTGTGATATGCTCACCTGCTGCTGATCATCTACTTGTGGGGGGTGCCAATCTGCCCATTGCTGCAGAGGCCTCAGCCTGGGACTCCCTCCGTCTTCAGGACTGCAGTCCCTGGTTGGGGAACCCAGGGTCTGATCTACGAGGGAGGGGCTGCAGGCTTCTCTCTGCAGGAATCGATTTCTGCTTTTCACATCTGGGGTTTGAAATCTTTCCAGTGACTCACCCAAAGCTTGAGTAGCAGGCCATTCGTTAGCTCCGTGCCATTCTGCTTTTGAAGTCTTTGCTCCCAGCTGGGAGGTCTGCCAGAATTCATGTTCCCACAGCATGCTGTCTATTGTTTCCTCCTCTGGGTTATCAGCCACTGCTGGGTCTTGAAGCAAACTCACTTGTTTCATGATAGATTTTTCTTCCCTGAATCTTTACCAGCTTCTCTCAGGCCTAGAGACAGTGGATGGAGTTCAGGACTCCAGGTCGATTGAAAAGAGTTTGAGATCTTAGCATGTTGTCGTGTTCTGACTAATGAAACACTTCAAAGAACTTCCAGGCATTTTATCCTAAAAAAGTTTTTTTATTTATGTGACAAAATGTCGGCACAGGCATGAAGAAAGGAATGTTAAGATCTAAAATCCCCCCCAGCAGTTATTTTGTTAGCATTTCCCTCCCCTATTTAGCTGTCATGATTTACGTCCTCCAATTAGTTTGAAGGGCAAAGGTTACCTTCTGTCTTCTTTCCGCAGGCTTTTCCCTCCTCCCTCTCCTCTGAATTAACTCTAAAAGTACCAGACAGTTCAGCATATTTTGTCAAAGCAAGAATTACAATATTAACAGCGTTGACACTGGGTCTCCTCATGTAATATCGCTGCTGCCTCCCAGGCATTGGTGGGATTCAGCCAGTTAGCACCAATTCAGCAAAACCAGTAGCTAATTTTTTGTTGCCCAGGTCCAGAATGGACTTCTGAAAGCAGCATCCACATAGAGAACCGGTTGGTCACATATTTGAATCCCACCACTGCTCCCAGGGTATTCCAGGAAAGGGGCAAGCACTGCATAGGTGCTGTTAGAGTTTACAGCTTTCCAGCGCAAAAATAAGCCCCCAAATGAGCAGGAGGCATAGCTTAGAAATTTTTTATAAAATATATATAAACATGATACATAGTTTCATTCAGTTCTTGGCAATGTGGTAGAGAACAACAATTAACTCAGGAGATCAGGACACAGGGAGAGACTAAGACATGCCCAGACCTAGGCTGGATCATATGCTTCTCACAGCCAATCCTGTGTCTCAGTTAAATAACAGTTCCCATGGCTGGTTCATTGCTATGGCTATTCCAGTTCATAAATTCTTACACACTGACACTCCTCCCTTTATGGCTGGAATAGACATAAAACCAAATAACTTAATACTCTTCCCATGGTGTACTCCATCCAGTGGCTTGGTCATTACATCTGCCAGATTGTCATCTGAAGAACAATGAAGCAAGCGAATTAGTTTACTTTTGATGGCTTCTCTTACATTACAATACTTAATGTCCACATGCTTGCTTCTAATTTTCACTCTGTCACCTGCAAGCAACATTATCTTCAAATACTGTTACAGCTTCTTTAACTTCTATACTTAAATCCTTTAACAGCTGTACATACCAGGTTACTTCTGAACAAAGTTCAGACAGAGCAATAAATTCTGCCTCCACAGTAGAAATAGCTACAGTTGTCTGTTTTCTGGACTTCCACCCAATTAAAGTCCCTCCAAATAATACCACAAACCCAGAATTGGACTTTCTGGTTTGCACATCATTGGCATAATCACTGTCAACATAACATTTTAATTCTTCAGAGACCTGTATTTGAAGACCCAAATTCACAGTTCCCTTCAAATACCTGAGAATTATCTTCACAACCATCCAATGCAACTGCATTGGTGTGGCAGTAAAGCAACTTAAGATGCTTACTGCACAAACTATGTCTGGTCTGGACCACTGTGACAGATATAACAGGCTTCCTATTGCTGACTGATATATCTCCTGATCCCAGGCTTCACTTTTGTCTTCACCTAAGTGTTGTGAAAATCTATGCTCATAGGTGCTGGAGCACAATTACAATCTTTCATGTTGTATCTCTCCAACAGCTGTTCAGTTTTCCTTCTTTGACTGAGAACATAGCCACCTTTCTCAGTTTTTTGTATCTCTACACCAAGATAGTTTTGTATTTCACCCAGACTTTTCAACTCAAACTTTTTCTCCAATTGATTAGCAAATTCCTTCACCTGTGCTAGATCCTTTGCAATGAAGCAAAGATCATCCACAAATGCTAATAACTGGCAATCCTCACCATGGAATCTTGCAGTATATATGCAACCATCAGCCTTACAACTCTTGAACCCAAGACCCTTCAATGCCACATCTAAACAGATGTTCCAGTTTCTGGCTGACTGCTTCAGCCCATAAATGGCCTTGTTCAGTTTATACACAGTGCCAGGTTTTTTACTTTCATACCCTAGTGCTTGAACCATGTAAATTTCTTCCTTCAACTCTGCATTGAGGAATGCTGTGGTTATATCAAAGTGCCAAATTTTATGCCCATGTGCCGTTGCCAACGCTAGTGCCAACCTTATAGTTTCACTTTTTACCGTTGGTGCAAATACCTCATCATAGTGCATGTTTTTCTTCTGCGAAAACCCGTGCCACTAATATTGCCTTATATTGGACTTCATTATTGGGTAACACTTTCTTTTTGTATACCCATTTACATCCTACAGCTTTGTAACCTTGTGGCAAAGTCATGGAGGTGAACACTTTATGTTCATCCATAGATTTCATTTCTTTGTCCATGGCCTCTTTCCACTTCACTTGCTCCACTTTGGGTAGTTCCAATACTTCCTGGTAGTTTCTTGGCTCATACCACACATTACACACCCTTACTTTCCCAATAGAATACCTATCAGGTGGAATCCCCTTGTTCCATTGCTCTGACCTGCGTGGCACTGACTGCTCTTGACTGTCAACCCTTTCCTGCTTCACATCAGAGTCACCATCTTCTTCTGACTCCTTTTCTTGATTATTAGCTTCTCCTTCCTGAACGCTGACACTGTCACTAAGTGAGTCACCATCACTAAGTGGATCATCCCCAGAATTGGCATCAATTCTGCTCCAATTCTGCTCTGCAAAGCTAGCAGATCTGGAAATTACTATCCTTCTGTTTCCATCACTAAAGCGATAGCTCTTTGAGCCAGGCTCATAGCCCATAAATCTGAGCTTTCTAGCCTTTTGTTGTCCTTTTCTCCTAATTACCTTTGAAATATGCACCCATGCATTGCTTCCAAACACCCTTAAATATGCTAGAGATGGCTTTCTCCCATATAGCATAGCATATGGAGTATCATTTATAGAGGAACTCCTTAGCCTATTGACCAAATAATTAGCAGTCAACATGGCTTTGCCCCAATGCGACCTGCTCAGACCAGAATCCTCCAGCAGTGAATTTTTCATGGTCTGCAAGACTCCATTCCGTCTTTCAGCCACGCCATTCTCAGCTGCTGTGTACGGATTTGTGCATCTATGTTGTATTCCTAGTTGTCCCAACCACTATTGGAAACTTGCTGACATGAATTCTGAACCCCTGTCAGTTTGCAGCTGGCATACCTGTTGCCTATATCTTCTTTCTGCGAAGCTCACCCATTACTTGAACTTCTGCAGTACCTCTGTTTTGCTTTTCAGCAAATAATAGAAATCAAATGTGCTGAAATCTTCTACAATGACCAGCGCATTCCTGGCTCCTCCCAAGCTGGCTTGCATTGGGCCTACTAAATCTGTATGTACCAGCTCTAGAACCCTTGTTGTCTGCCTTGTGCTTGCTGAGTGGGAATACCTTAGATTTCGATGATTTACATACTGCACAGTCTAAGTATGCCTTACACCCTTTCAAGGTTAATCCCTCTACAAACTCTGGCATCCTTTGTAAAACTCTGAAGCTGGCATGGCCAAGCTTTCTGTGCAAGAGATGAATACATGAATGTTGTGCCACATTACCAAATGTTTGGGCATGTTGTGCCACATTACCAAATGTTTGGGCACATTGAATCTTTTGTGCCTGCAACATAAAGATTATCCTGTTTTATGCCCTGTGCACATACATTCCCATTTCTTTTTATGAGACATTTCCCATTTACAAATGTGGTCTCAAACCCTTATTTGTCAAGACTGGAGACACTTAGTAAATTATGCTCCATTTCAGGCACACATAATACATTATTAAAACTTTCCTCCAGACATGGAATCAGCACACTGCCTTTCCCCATGACTTTTGCCTTCTGGCCATTTGCTAAGGCCACTGCATCTCCTCCAGTTGAATCCAATCTGGAAAACAACTTATAATCATTAACAATTGTTTGACTAGCCCCACTATCTGTTAACCATTTGTCTCTGCTATTACAATAGCTAACTTTTGCAACAGTAGCTTGTCCATTTGTTGTTGTTCTTCCTTGTAAACAGTCTTTCTTGAAATGAGTTTCAGACCCACAGATGAAGCATTTCTTTTTCTCCTGTTCTTTCTTCTTGGCAATTCTCTGCTAAGATGTAATCCGATCTCTGCAGACAGGCAGTTTGCTATTCTGCTCTCTCTGCTCCTTGGACCCCCACCTCAGGAATTTTTCCTCGTGGCTTGTTCTAAAATGGTGTTTCTGTTTGTCAGAAATCAAACAGACTTTAAGTCCTTCCATACTTAATTCCTGTTCTGGTCTGCTTTCAAAAACAGCTGAAACGATGGCCCACATTTCATCAAGACTATTTAGTACCAACAGCACCTTCTGAGATTCAGGAATCTGTATTCCTCACTGTTCTAATTCAACAAACAATTTCTGCATGTGGAGCAAATGCTCTTCTATGCTCTCATGTGGCAGCAGCCGGGCTCTGTACAATTGCCTCGATAATTGCACTATATTGCTTGCTGACACGCTCACATGGACTCTTCTCAACTTCAGCCAAACTTCCTTTGCAGTTTTTAAGTCAGCTACATTTAAGAATTGTTCATCTTCCACACTTAAGATGTTGTAAGCCAGTGCCTTATGCCTCTGTTGATGTGCAGCTGCTAATTGCCTCTGGGGTGGATTAATCACAATATCCCAGAGCTCCTTAGCCTTCAGGAAGCATTCCATTTTTGCAGCCGAAATAAGATAATTCTTTTGTCCCAAT
>NW_015386154.1:300948-324308 GCF_001527695.2 Protobothrops mucrosquamatus | reverse complement strand
ATTGAGCCTCAATCTTTTTCTTCAGTCTGAACTGTGTGCAAGGGTTGGCTGGGATCTGGGCCCATAACCTGTTAAGAGTTTACAGCTTTCCAGTGCAAAAATAAGCCCAAAAAATAAGCACACATTCAAAATGAGCAGGAGGCATAGTTTCAAAAAACTTTACCTATAAAATATATATAAACATGATACATACAGTTTCATTCAGTTCTTGGCAACATGGTAGAGAACAACAACTAATTCAGGAGATCAGGACACAGGGAGAGACTAAGATACGGCCAGACCTAGGCTGGATCACATGCTTCTCACAGCCAATCCTGTGTCTCAGTTAAATAACAGTTCCCATTGGCTGGTTCATTGCTATGGCTATTCCAGTTCATAAATTCTTACACACTGACAGGTGCAGAAAAGTACTTTCTCTCCTCATCCTCCCATGGCCACCAGCTGACTGAAGGAGTACGTAGTAACTCACAGAGGAGACCCAGCTTGGCTTCATCCTCTGTGACACATATTTACATTTGATTTCTTATTTCCGATTAATATCATGTGGGCTAGACAGGGACAGCCAAAGGGCCAGATGTGGACTATGGCTGTAAAATCCCCAGGTCTGTCCTGATGGCTACTGGATGCCTTTTTCATGGTCATTTCCTTGGTCACTTACAATTAATTTATTGGATTTCCTTTCATTGTACCATTTGAGATTGCAGCTGAATCATCTCCTGAAATACTTTCTGCATATAGGGCATCTCATTGCAAAATAACCCCCTTCTCCACAAGTGCAACCTTCTTTGCTGCTTATGAAGGAGGGCAGGGCCTTACCAAGATAGATCTGTACAAAACAGTTGGATTTTACACTATAAACTTTCTGCTATTTGCTCTTTAAGCCCTGGATACTGATGCTGCCTCTATAGACCTTTGATAATGGTCTTGTCTGGTCTCAAAATCTTTTCTCGCATTATTGGATGGAAGCTGCCTTCTTCCCTTTCTTCCTGAAAGATGCTCACAGCATATAATGAAGTTCAAATAACAGTAAATACCAAGGAATGATGTCTGCAACTAAAGAGTTAACCTAAAATAAATATTTGGCTCTTACTCAACAAATACTGTTTTTGATTAAAAAAAAAAATGTACAGAAATTTCCTATTTCAAGATTACTTGGAATATAAGAAATACTCCTTGAGAAACATATTGTTTGAAATATATGTTTTGGTAAGAATCTATCATAATATGCTGCAATATTCATATTTTCAAATCTGACCCTTATAGTTTGCCAAATTGTACCATAATCCAATTCATTTTAAGCTCTCTGAGATGCCAAGCAAGGAAGTATTAAATGTGCCATCTGCTATTGCAATTTGTATTCTACTTCTTGGTGTAGCATCAAAGTATTCTGCATGTTCCCTTTCCTACTGTTTCAAATGTAGCAAAGCAAAAGCACTAAATTGTTGAAGTGAAATAGCAGAATAAAAGGAGTCCAATTTGCAACAATATCGGGGGGGGGGGCGAGGAGAAAGGGTTCATGTGCATATGAATATGCAATATTAGTAGATTCTGTAGATTCACTGTTTTTTTATGAGGGCTAAATATATACAGCATTGTACAAGTAGATTCACAGTTATTTTATATGGACTATTGTCCATTTATATAGTATTCATACATTATGATTTCTCTCTGCATAATTTATTACCATTAAAGTTAACAGCTATCATTTATTTTCCTTTTTTATAGTAATTTTATTAAACATTATAATCAGAAAGATAAAAACTAATACAAACTAAGAAAAATAAAAGAATAAAAATATATAATAGAAAGTGCAGGACATTAAGAATATAAAAGAAAAAGAAAAATAGAAAAGAAAAATAAGAATACAGTAAAGAAAAATAAAAGACATATATAAATTACTCTCCTATTCATCATAACAAGTGTCTTGTTCCTTCTCACAAAATTCTTCCAAACTTCAGCAAGTCTATTTTATAACGCAATATAAGAAAGTTACCCATGTTGTTCTTTTGATTTGTTATTGGTATATCCCTTGTAATTATTAATATATTAGCTAGTTTCATTTATATATTCAGTCTAACATCTTATTCCATATCATTCTTGTAACCTATCATTTTTAAGTCTACTTTCAGATCAGTGTAAATCTTGTCTGGTAAAATATGTTCCCTCTTCTATAACATTTTTAAAATACATGATAGACACACTTAAAATTAACTTTTCAGGGTTCACAAATATTCTTCAGCATGGCCAAAGTTAAAGTATTTTACTCCTTTTGTATTAGTAAGTCAAATTTAAGTGTTCTTTTCCTTTAACTGCAATCTTTATTTTGTTTAGGTTGCCTCTAGGGTCCAATCTTCAAAGTCCCATTCTATCAGTTTTTTAAGAAATCCTATTTCAAATTAACCTGGACATTTAGTCCATTTGTAATTTTCCAAAATCAATGCTAATTACTCTTTTCTGTTTATTTTTTTTTAATCATTAAAAGTGTATTTAAATTTTCTTTTGTGAAGGATTGAAGGAGACTCACCTAGTGCTGTAAAACCTGTCATTCCAAAAGTTCCTATTAAATGAAAAGCAATTAAGAAGCAATTCTCAAAAATGATTAGAAAAGTACTTCTGAGGAAGAAATAGCAAACTGAAGTGTCTATGGAGATTCTCAGTCATTCAGATCATAGTTGTCTCAGTTTGTTATCGTCAGTTTGTGATAGCAAACTGAATCTGAATCTGCTGAGATTGCAAGCTGATGACTGTAGATAGAGCTGGTTAATGGACTGGCTCTTTGCAATTCCTCTCCTGAGAAAGAAAGAATTGGAGATCACTAAAAAGTTTTCCAGATAGTTGCTTTTCACAAGGAGATCACAAGATAATGGTCTCCAGAGGGTTAAGAGGAGATGGGGGAAAACCATCTTGGCCTTTAGGGACACAGAGTTCACATACCATTTATTTTCCAATAACACTTCAAGAAACCTTCTCCCAAGTTTCACATTTACCAATACTTCATAAGAAAGAATTTTCGAGGGTAACGTTAGTCATACAAGAACAATTTGTTACAGTTTTTACACACTTATTTAATCAACTATCATTAGCTACCAAACTACCAAATTTACATTCTGTAGCGGTTCTCATTTCCTAGATTGATTCTATCTATCTATCTATCTATCTATCTATCTATCTATCTATCTATCTATCTATCTATCTATCTATCTATCTATCTATCTATCTATCTATCTACCTACCTATCTACCTACCTACCTACCTATCACATATCTGAATGAAATTCAATGAGAAAAAAAAGTCAATGGTGAAAAAAGTAAGGTTCTACATTTAGGCAAGAAAAACCAAAAACACCTGGCTCAATAGTAGTAACTGCGAGAAGGATCTTGGAGTCCTAGTGTGTAGTGAGGTGCCCCAGGGCTCTGTTCTGGGCCCAGTGCTCTTCAACATCTTCATCAACGATTGGACCAGGGGATAGATGGGGAACTCATCAAATTTGCAGACGACACCAAGCTGGCAGGAATAGCCAACACTCCAGAAGACAGGCTTAAGATACAGAAGGATCTGGACAGACTTGAACACTGGGCACTATCTAACAAAATGAAATTCAATGTTGAAAAAAGCAAAGTTCTACATTTAGCAAGAAAAACCAAATGTACAGGTATAGTATAGGAGGTATCTTGCTCAATAGTAGTAACTGTGACAGGGATCTCAGAGTCCTAGTGAACAATCACTTAAATATGAGCCAACAGTGTTAGGTGGTGGCAGCCAAAAAAGCTAGCACAGTCCTAGGCTGCATTAACAGAGAGATAGAATCAAGATTATGTGAGGTGTTAATATCACTTTATAATGCCTTGGTAAGACCATACTGCATCCAGTTTTGGTCGCCACAATGTAAAAAAGATCTTGAGATACTAAGAGAGAGTACAGAGAAGAGAAACAAAGGTGATCAGGGGACTGGAGGCTAAAACATATGAAGAATGGTTGCTGGAATTGGATATCTCTAGTTTAATGAAAAGAAGGACGTGATAGCAGTGTTCCAATATCTAAGGGGCTGCCATAAAGAAGAGGGAGTCAACCAACTCTCCAAAGCACCTGAAGACAGGACAAGAAGCAATAAATGGAAACTAATCAAGGAGAAAACTAACCTAGAACTAAAGAGAAATTTCCTGACTGTTAGAACAATTAATCAGTGGAATGATTTGTCTCGTGAAGTTGTGGGTACTCCAATACTGGAAGTTTTTAAGAAGAGATTGGACAACCATTTGTCTGAAATAGTATAGGGTTTCCTACCTGAGTAGGGAGTTGAACTAGACGACCTCCAAGGTTCCTTCAACTCTGTCATTCTGTTGTTCTGTTATTCTTACCAAGCTTTTGGGAGAATAGGGTTAGATGATAGAATCAGACTGTTAAATAGCGTAGATAGGAATACAAGTTATAATAATGCAATGTACTACTTGAGAGAATGATGGGAGCAATGGAAAAAGTTTTTATGCTGAGGCATATACAATGTGTCTTTTTATTAGTACTGTAGATGTGGGGAGGATTCCAAGCAGGGGGCTTAGGTAATCTGTTTTTATTTATTTTACAGCCAGCTTATATTATTTATATTATTGTATATGTATTATATATATGATTATTACTATGAAATTATTTGAATTGTACAAAGAGACAAAATAATGTAATCTATTCCCTTAGCTTTTTTTAACTCTTAATCTAGTCATTATGAAAGGAACATATTTCTAGAAAATACTTGTTCCTCTGTAGATTTTATTTTGAGTTTGATTTAAAACCTCTAAACATCTTTGTGAGTACATATATATTACAGGTGGAAGCAAAACTGATTGACAAATTGGATAGCTTGATGTCAGAAGGAAAAGGTGATGAAACTTACAGAGAGCTCTTCAATAGTATGTGAGTAATAAATGTATTTTAAAAATTATTTGACTGTTTTTTTAAATCAAAGAATATTTGTCTGAATGAGTAAAGACGTATAGCCCCTGTGTATACAGTATAATGTTTTTTACAGTAGTAATTATGGTATTTCTTTACTTGTTAGAAGTAGAATATACAGTACTTATTAAGATCATAAATAATTACTAATATTTTAAAGTGAAATGTTTATTTTCAAGACAGCATTTTTCAGAACATTTCTCAGTGGAATAAAGTTATTATCAGTTTTTATGGCTTTTTTTACTTACATTAAAAAAAGTATTAACATGCCAACGCAAAACAAATGCTATAAATAATTAAATTAACTTAATTTATTTCTGTTGAACATGTATAGCGCAGTATGAATATTCAATCTTTCTGAAAACTAAAACAGGTAAAAATTCAATTCAACATTGATTTCACCGGAGTTAAGCATGTACCTTTATCTGTTTAGCTGCAATGGTTTAGACTAACAGAACTAATCCTTAATAGTAAAATAATATCATTTTAATTGTAGGTTTACTATCTCTGCATTGTAGTAATTCCCACAACTATTGTCATGCAACAATTATCTGGATTTTCAATCTCTAATATTTGGAACAAAAAGCAAATTTTAATAACATGTTTTCAAAATTTTAAGATGAACGGGATTAAGGAACACTTGAGAAAACTCAGCAAGCAAAATTAATATGTTTATCAGAATGTATATTATATACAGATTAATCAAACAAAAACAAGAAGCACATAAAATAGTGTGGAGCTCTTGGTTGTTTGCCATTAAACATTTCATTACCTAATGAGATAACATCATCAGTGCAAGTTGGGTAATGAAATTGATAGTTTTACCTAATTGGATTATGAAACACCTGTAAGCAAACAACCAAGAGCACCAAGAATTCCACAGTTTGTCCCTGAATCCACTGATATGCTCTTCTGTTGGAACATATCCCATAATACCTGCTATCCCACTATCTTTGTGAATAGCCAATTTGGAATTTATTTAGATAAACATCTATAATAGTGTGTTGTAAATTATGGTAATGCTCAAATTGTGTGCTTTAAGATGATAGTTTCATAAAGTGCTGGATAATTGTCTATATATATATTTCAAAATTTGGATTGCTAACAAAGATTCCTTTCTCCCATATTTGGGCCGACAGGGTGCACCAAACTCAATATATATATATGTTTTCGTAGATTTTCACGGTTACAGGTATGCAGGTCTTGACGTATTGGTAATACAATTACCAACCTAATCCAAAGGGAAACACCCCCCAAGAACCAAGACATAGAACAGTACAACGACATCGCCCTCCTCCCCTACATCAAAGGCACCACAGATAAAATCAGCAAAATTCTCCACAAACCCAATATCAAGACAGCCTTCAGCACCGACCAAAAAATAGCCAATATCTTAAGAAACCCCAAAGACAGGATCCAGCTAGAAAACCAAGGAGTCTATGAAATACCATGCAAAATCTGCCCAGCCACATACATTGGACAAAATAATAGGAGAATAAATGCCCGCATTGCAGAACACAAGAACGCAGTCAGAAAAGAAGAAAAAACTTTCTCCCTCTTCCAGCACCTTAAAGCTACAGGACATGAAATTGATTTTGAAGGAACCAAACTAATCTCCAAAACTGAACACCACAACAAGAGAATAATTATGGAAGCCATCGAAATAGAAAAACACCCCCACAACATGAATAAACATGACGATACCTCCCGCCTACCAGACATCTGGAAACTAGCCCTAATCAACAAACGAGTCCTAGCCACGAAAACTGACACTGGACCCAGAACAACACAGTACGCCACCACCATTCACCCTCACCAGACCCAAACCCAAGCCCAAACCCATCCCTCAGACGAAATGCAACCACCATCCAGAAGCCAAACCACGATGACATCACCAGCTGCTGCACCTCCCTCCAACCCCCACACAAAGCAAATGGACACACGCCATGAACACAGAGCTAGACCGCAAACTCGGAGCCAAACCAAAGCCCGGTATGCTACATCACAGCCTTCTGCTCTGGACATCACATCACATCACAGAACTCAGGAGGTTACAACGCTAAAGCCCAGGATGTTACAACACAGCCAACCACCCAGGATGTTGCAACACAAAACTCAGGATATCACTACACTAGATCTCAGGATGTAATCACTCAACCCATTACCCAGGTCGTTATAACACAAAAGACTAATGGTCACACAGCCAGCACCTCAACTACCCAGGATGTTACGAAAGAGCTGAACAATCTGCAAACAATAAGCCCTACATAGCCAACCAACCCACCTACAGCAACTAAGCCAGCACTCCACACCCCCCCACCAATATTTATAGAGGGACGGCAGCTCCGATCACACTTTGCTCGTACAAGCACGAAGCCGAAGACCCCAGCCTGAAGATGATGAGTGGACTCTGCTTGCGCACGCACCCAGAGAACAGGGCAGGGCTGCCTCATAGGATTTAAAGCTGAGCGCGTTCTGGCTTTGATGGACGCAACCAGGTTGTAGATCAGTGCCCGGTCTGAGGTGTGGCGGGCCGGTCCTTCGCTCTTTCCACAGCAGGTCCCCGGGCTGGACGGAAGCACATATCGGGCCGGATCTGGCCTGTGGACCTTGTGTTTGACATGTCTGACTAAGATGAACCCCAAAGTACGTTAGAGTTGCCCCTATCAAGAAGAAAGAGCTTAAGAAAAAAAAAGACAAAACCAGCATCAGAAACGTACATCCAAGTAAATAGTGGTACAATTGGATGTCAATTTACTTGTTAAAAAGGGATTAAATATTCATCCTTTTTACTATTTGTATGTATTTAAAAGCAGGAAAATAAAAAGAAATGCACTTAACCCTCCTTTGGTTTCTGTACCAACATTAGAATAAACTCCTAATTGTTTAAACTGTAGTTTTTTGTACAATATGCTGTGTGTGTGCTCTGAATGCTAAGAGGATTAGTGCTAAAGGCAAGGAATGGTATTTAGAAAGCAAACAATCTTCAGAAACAGGTTTAGAGGAATATATAATAAATCATATTATAATGAAACATGCAATAGAGGTTTTCCCTCATGATATGCATAGCAGAATGCTAAAAAAGCTGGAATATGCCATTCTCTGACTTCTGTTTAGATACTGGGTAGCTAAGTCTTGTGTTTGAGATTTTTGTTATGAATATTTACTTTAAGTATTATCTTTGAAAGGTTGCTGGATGAATGTCACTGCCTTGAATGAATTTACTCACTCATTCACCATCTTCCTTCCTTCCTTCCTTCCTTCCTTCCTTCCTTCCTTCCTTCCTTCCTTCCTTTCTCCCTCCCTCCCTCCCTCCCTCCCTCCCTCCCTCGTCTCTCTTCTCCCTCCCTCCTGAGGTAAGGTTATAATCTCTTTGAGTAATAATAATAATAATAATAATAATTATTATTATTATTATTATTATTATTATTATTATTATATTATCTCTATTTCTTTAGAAGAATATACAGAGAACACAAATAATAATAATAATAATAATAATAATAATAATAATAATAATAATAATAATAATAATAATAATAATAATAATAATAATAATAATAATAATAATAATAATAATAATAAAGTTGGAAGGTACCTTGGAGTTCATCTAGTCCAACCCCCTGCTCAGGCAGGAAACCCTATACCATTTCGGACAAATGGCTGTCCAGTCTCTTCTTAAAAACTTCCAGTGTTGGTGCATTCACCGCTTCTGGAGGCAGGTTGTTCCACTGGTTAATTGTTCTAACTGTCAGGAAGTTCCTCCTTAGTTCTAGGTTGCTTCTCTCCTTGATTAGTTTCCATCCATTGCTTCTTGTCCTGCCTTCAGGCTCTTTGGAAAATAGCTTGACTCCCTCTTCTTTGTGGCAGCCCCTGAGATATTGGAACACGGCTATCATGTCATAGAGAAATTTTGAGACTTGAAAATGTTTTAATGGTGGTTTCCTAATTCCTGATCATTTCCACAAAATTATAGTGTCTTATATCCATGTTTCATGGCCCATAGTATTTTCTGAAGTTCCCCAGGCAGATTTATAAAGACTAGAGCAGGGGTCCCCAACCCCCAGTCCATGGACCGGCACTGGTCCGCAGCATGCCAGAAACTGGTCCATGCAAACAAACGAAGCCCCACCTACAGGATGCAGGCAGCACGCAAAACCATGCCCCCCCCGGTCCACGAAAAAACCTCTCTCCACGGAACCAGTTCCTGGTGCCCAAAAGGTTGGGGACCTCTGGACTAGAGGATAAATTTCCTAGGATTTATTCCCAATATTAATATTTCCATGATTTTTCCTAATCTATAGGCCTTCAAATATTTTAGGCTAAACCAGGTGCAAACAAACAGTACCCGAGAGCA
The DNA here is from genome assembly GCF_001527695.2 of Protobothrops mucrosquamatus. NCBI lineage: Eukaryota > Metazoa > Chordata > Lepidosauria > Squamata > Viperidae > Protobothrops > Protobothrops mucrosquamatus. Next base: position 315,007 of record NW_015386154.1, on the reverse strand, counting down.
ATAGTGTTCACATAGAAACCTCTTGGCTTTCCTTTCCCTGGTTTTTTTAAAATAATCTTTAAAGAAATGAAGGCATAATGGAAAACAAGCCATAAGAGCTAGATTTTAGAGTCATGGTGGTACAGTGGTTAGAATGCAGTATTGCAGGCTAACTCTGCCCGCTGCCAGGAGTTTGATCCTGACCAGCTCAAGGTTGACTCAGCCTTCCATCCTTCCAAGGTCAGTAAAATGAGGACCCAGATTGCCTGGGGCAATATGCTGATACTCTAAACAGGTTAGAGAGTGTTGTAAAGCAAGGCTTTTCAACCTTTTCACAGATTGTACCACTTTTAGGACATGATAATATTTGAGTACCCACCAGTGCTTAGCAAGGTGTCAAAAACTTGATGACGAAAAGAAATGGGGGGGGGATTTTGCTTTTTACTGATTAGATTCATTTGTTGTTATAAAAATGTCTAGTTTATAATATTATGGAAAAGTAAAAAGTTGAGGTTCAATGTTAATGCTTCCTTCTACTGCAACAGAGGAAGTCTGTTCTTTTTCCCTTCTCCCCCCCCACTTTTTCCCCCTTTTTCCTCCCCACTGTATCCTACTATTTGCTTTTGTATTTTTGTATTTTATTCTATAATCTAATAAAATGTTACAAACTGTAGAAAAAAGTAAAAAAGTACCGGTTTTAATTTCTTCAGCAGCTGTTCCTTTGCTGAATCACTTTCCCTTTGCACTGACAAATGTATGATGAATTTATCCATGTTTATTAATATGCACCACTACCAGCTAGCTCAGGGGTCTTCAAACTTCGCATTTTTAAGACTTGTGGACTTTAATTCCCAGAATTCCTCAGCCAAGCCCAGCCAGTCCTGCAGCTCCAGCTGCCTCTCCCTCAGGCTTGGGTCTCTCCAGCTCATTCCCCTCCCCCACTACACTTCTCTAGGACAGTCACGTACCACCTGCCATATGCCAAAGTAACACAGGTGGTACGCGTACCACCGGTTGAAAAGCCCTGTTGTAAAGCACTATGAAGCAGTATATAAATCTAAATGCTATTGCTATTGAAGTTAATCTCAGGCATTTTTTAAAAAAATAAAGATAATGGATGATTGCAGTGTCAAATTGCTAAGATAAAGAAGAAAAAGATAATTAGGGCTTGTAAAAAGGACTGAGACCAGAGGATGATGTACATAGTATTACGAAAAGAACAGATTTACAGCTTTCTTTTGTGTTTAAACTATGCTTCATAATAAACTCATGGGAGCACCTACTACATAATCTCAATAGTCTAAATGTGCTCCTGGGCCTGAAAAATTACTCAATAGCTCAAAAGTCAGAGAAATAGGAACCTGGAAAATAATTTGAGATATAAAATGTGAAGCAACTTCCAATAGTCCTACTTCATTCTTTAAACAAATCCTGGAATTCAGTCAACTGTGCAGTTTTTAATTCCTCTCTTCCAGAAAACAGACCTACTGGTTTAGCTGCAGGAAGGGAAACAGTAAGTCTACTGCTCAGCACCTAAATATTTTCACTCCTTTATTTAGGGCAGGGGTCCCCAACCCCCAGGCCGTGGACCAGTACCAGGCCGTGGCATGCCAGCAACCAGTCCGCACAAACAAGCAAAGCCCCATCCATGGGATGCAGGCAATACACAAAACCATGCACCCTCCGGTCCATGGAGGAACCTCTCTCCACAGAACCAGTCCCTGGTGCCCAAAAGGTTGGGGACCTCTGATTTAGGGTATAACTGTGAAATTCATTCACAGAAGCAGACTTTTGGTGTTTACTAGAGTTAAACTTAGTTTCTGGCTGCTGACACTTCAGGGGGTTAAGTACAACAAAACCCAAGACATCTTTGGATCACCTGAAAGCTATTTAGCAGCTTCTGGATATCTGGTATCTAGAAAAAGCCTGTGCAAAGTGATTACTAAACTTTGATATGCTTGACATATATATCTCTTGCCTCCTGGACGCAGTTTTAGTAGTGCTAAAGAACTACAATATATAAGCATATGGCGATGCTTTGTTGTTTTCTTGGGGTTTTTTTTCTTACTATACCCTGCAACTGAATCTGGAATTTTTACCTGTTTTTACCATTGTCACTACTTGAAAGGAACCTGCTGGATAAATATAAGCCTTATAATAATTGGATTGAAAGTTGGATGATTTGTCTTTTTATGTACCTATATAACTTGAGATGAGCATAACAATGGACATTTCTCCCTGATCCAGTATACTAGGATTTCTTTTGCACAAAAAATATACCTATTAGTACAATATTTTAAAGCTTTTCCATACAATTTCTTCAAAAAGTGTAGCTAGTTGAGTCAATGACCCTGCTTCATGCTTTAAAACATTTGTTGTCTGATAACTTAAAAATTCAGGGTTCTAGTAAAATGGAAAGCAATAATCAAGAAGGTATATGCAGAATGTACTTATCTCAAGCTGTATATTAGCTAAAGATGCATGCATATAGATTTTGGGATGAACATTTGGGGAAAGAGTATTCTAATACCTATTATTTAATTATTGAATAAATGTGTGGGTATTGGTTATGGCTCTACCAACTTTTGTATTTATTCTTTGTTCTGGAAAATGGGGAAATAGGGTAATTGGGATAATGTATATCACTAAGAATCTGTCAATTATTCAATTGTTAAATAAATGAAATTAATATGCATAAATAACACCAAGGAAGTATATTTAAAAAAAATCCCAGGAAAAGGCTTTTCCTGTGACAGTTATAATGCAGTAAATTGAGTGGGTGCAGAACTACTGTTGGTTGAAATATGGGGAGGGGGGAATCTTACATCGAGAAGATTTGAAATCTCATCGAACAGGAGCAGTGAGATGGGAAATGCTGTCTTCTAGGTAATAAAATGTTCATTTTTCCCCTTGATGTCAAAATGCAGGTTTAATAAAGTACAGTAGATTGGTATATAATAAAATCCTGGCTATTTTGAGTGTGATCTCTCTGTAGATGATAGATAGATAGATAGATAGATAGATAGATAGATAGATAGATAGATAGATAGATAGATAGATAGATAGATAGATAGATAGATAGATAGATAGATAGATAGATAGATATTTTTTCTATATGTGTGAGTCTGTATATGCATACTTGCCTGCAAACACACATATAGGCACACACATATGTATAAACATATTTCTGTGTATGTTGAGTTGGAGTTGGCTAACCTTAAAAAATCAATTTGCCTTGTCAATGCTTCCTGGAGTAGAATTCCACTTTTTGGTCCTTATCCCAGGTAAGACAATATTTGCAGTTGTGTTTTGTATAAAATAACAGATATTAAAATGAACAGATATTGCTAAGACATTTTAGGTACCTTTGAGTATAAATTGGTTGTTATGGAGACTGGTAAAAATAAATGCTGATATTTTGCCCTGGGTTCATTCCTTCTAGCCTGCTGAAGAAAATTGAACGTGAAACATGGAGAGAAAGTGGTGTTTCATTAATTGCCACTGTAACCCGTCTTATGGAGAGACTGCTGGACTACAGGTGAGCAATAGATGCATACTTTGCAGCAAGAAATATTGTGTTGTCTGCATTTTTCTAAAATGAATTATTTTGGGAAGAATATAAAACGCACATATAGTCATCAAGTTGTCAGGTTTTGTATATTAAGAATACTAGATTTTGTACATTACAAAATGTAGTCATATAGGTCATGATGAATTTATGTTTGAATAGTGCCCCACATCTTAGACTCCTTATCTGTTGAAACCTTACCTGCCACAGAGAAGACTTCTAGCAGAATTAGAATGACATGCAATCTTTCTGTGTTCAGGAAGTTCTTCACTTCCCTCCAATTTTGGGGTGGCATATTCAGGAAATATTTATGGAATCTAATTATTCCTAATGTATAACCAGTTGTAATCAGAAGTCTTATAGTAATGTAAATCTGTAGATGACCTTGATACCAGTTGCATTTCAATAAAAGCTAGACTTGCTTTTAGTACCATTAAAATCAGGGGTACTTGATTTGGGGTATCATGAAAGGGCAGAAAATTAGTGAGTTAATGTATTATTATTATTATATTTTAGTGTTCGGAGAAGAATGCCTGTGCAATTTTCTATCTATAATGAGAAAATAAGTTGATTGGCATTAGATACAGTGCATATCAACATGAAATTGGCAGGGACTAGGAATGAGGTGATATTTGCTCTTCTACCTTAGACAAGAAAAAGGTTTTCCTCTATCCTTGATCATCCTTGCTATACTATGTCAAGAATGAATTCAATGTCAGATAGCTCCTTTATCACATAAAGAAAGTATTCAGTGTTGTCTTTATTTTTGCTGTAAGAGGTTCTACAACTGGCAGAAATCTAGAAAATGAATCATCTTAGACTCTTTACCTGTCTGATGCTCTCCAGTTGCACTGAACTATGCTTTCTAAAATGAGTAACAGGACAAGCCATTGTACCACATATATAAAGGATACCATGTAAGAAGATTGCTCTAAATTCTGAGCATAGTTTATCTTTGCTGATCTTTAAAAGCTATTGGCTCCCATTTATTCTTGCAAGGGCACCAAATTTCATCTCTTCATGCAACTAATGGGAATGAATCTGAATCCTAAGAACAGGAATAGTTTTTATATTCTTACATCTTTCAAGCTGTGCTTCATTGTTACCAATAATCTTTTGAGAGAGATTCCAAATAGTTATTGGGCAGCACTTGAAAGGCCTACATTTAACAACAGATAAAAAATTTAATTTGCATTGCCAGTGATGTTAATATGATATCTAGCTATAATTTTAAAAATCATGTAATATGTCACAAAAATATTCCTGTTGCAAATGTTGATGGTGATGCTGAATAGATGGTTTCCTGATGATCAACTTCAAGGCAGAGACAAGATCCAAAGTTGGGATTTACTAATTCAGTCTCTTTATTGTGAGGTTGACAATGCTATACTCTGGTTCTGTTAGTGTTCTAAGCACAGAGATTCTCACTGTCAGACCTGCCTCAGTCAGGACTCTTAGGAAAAAGACATTGACTCCATTTGATTGAAGTGATAGGTTCTTTTATTAAAGTTTGTCTTCAACCAATGAAGAGCTGCATATGTGTTTTGAGAACACTGAGATATTTGTGGGTCTCGGGGTGCGTGGCCTTGAGAGCTAGCACAAACTGGTTCCATGCTTTCCTGGTCTTCGTCAAGCTGTCAACCCCCTCACATCCCTATACATTTTTACAGTATTGCCTATTTGTCCTCCTCCCTTTCTTGCCCCCTTCCTCCTAACCTTTGATGGCAGGATGCCAGCAAGGTGCCAATTCAAACATGGCAGATCTGACATACTGTCCTCTTGACAGAGATGTTAGTTCTGCAGAGGAAACCAGAAACCAGAGGGGAGACACACAAAAAATGCATAATTAAATTATTTGGTCATTTAGGTTTCTCTGGGTATTGTTCATAGAACTTTTTAAATAGTTTGCATGCTTTAATATTTTTGGAATCCACCCGTTCAGTTTCAGAGGGAGGGAAGTCCTTCCACACTACTAAATACTGGATTTTCCCCAATGTGTGTGAGAGTCCACTATGTCCTTGACTTAAAAATGTTGTTCTCCTTTGATCATGATTGGATCAGGAGGCAGTAGCATTTTTGGGTGTAGGGAGGCTGCAGTGAAATACTCAATGAACGCTTCTGAGGGTGTTTGGTAATTCATGTTCCACAGTCACTGGGTTAATAACTCTTAGGATGGGGAAAGAACCAACATATTTTGGACCCAGTTTTTTTGAAGGTTGTTTAGATTGCAAGTACTTAGTGGATAAATAGACCTTGTCCCCAGCTTTAAAGTCTTTTGGCTTCACGTGCATTTTGTCTGTTTTTTATATGCTTCCCTTGCCTCCTCCAGAGCTTTTCTGACTGCCAGCCAGGTGTTTTGCTGGTAGGAGACAGTGAGTGGGGTGATCTGGTACAGTTCGAGAATAGATAAAAAATCCTGCCCTGTGGTTACCTTAAAAGGAATGAATCCAGTGCTTCTTTGTACTGAATTATTGTAAGCAACTTCAACAAAAGGAAGAAGGTCCCCAAAATTGTCCTGTTGATAATTAATATAATATCAACAAAACTACTTCAGGACCTCATTCACAGGCTCCATTCATTTCTAGATGATGTGAGGAGTTAAGCCCCTGAGTGCTCCCCAAAAGTTTTAAAAACTCTTGCCAAAACTGCATAGTAAACCCCACAATCAGAGATTATTCTTTCTGGGGCTCCATGCAGTCTATAGAGGTGCTGCATGAACAATTTGGCTAAAGTACGAGCAGAAGGGATCTATTGGCAGGACACAAAATGCACTTATTTGGAAAACAAGTTATCACCCAAACCGCTGTGTTTCCTGAACTCTTGGGTAGTCCATTGAGGTCACTTTCTATGGGGCTTTTGGCTCTGCCACTGGCTGGAGTCCTGGCATTTTCACTTGGCGCTTTTTGGCAGAGGCACAAACAGGGCAGCTGGCTACATAGCTTTCTATGTCCTTCTTTAGTGATGGCCATCAAAACTGGTGCTCAACCAAGTGCAAGGTTTTGACAAAGCCTAAATGCCCCACTACTATTGAATCATGGCTTTTCTGTAGGTCCATTAATCATTGACTTTGAGAAATGTATAATTTGGCTCCCATCCAGGCTAAGCCATCCTGCATCTTACATTCACCCTTATGGGTTTGGAACCACTTGTCCTTCTCTAGTGCCCTTTTCAGGGCATCCTTTAGGTCCTTGGCTATCTGGGCTTTTAGCTTAGTTTACGCTCTGGCGGTGACTGAAACCACCAATTGCCAGGATTGAGATAACTGTTCTAAGTACCTCCAGCTTTGAACTGTTATATTGTTGCAATCTGGACAGGGCATCTGCTAGGAAGTCCCCCCCCCAGAGATATTGCAGCATGACATTGAATCAGTTAAAGTACTGAGCCCAGTGGATTTGTTTGGGTGACAATTTGTGGGGGACTTTAGGATTTTAAAGTTTTTATGATCAGTCCATACTCAAAAGAGGTTTTTCCTCTTGCCAAGAAGTGCTTCCAGGTTAAGAGTTCCCAGCGCACTGCATACTCTTCCTTTTCCCAAACCTCCCACCTATGTTTGGTTTTGGTAAGCTTTTTAGAAGTATAGGCACAGGACTACAGGATCCCTTGCTCATTTTTCTGCAAGATCACTGCCCCCACTGCCACATCACTAGCATCTGCTTGAATGACAAAGGGGGTATTGGGGTCTGATATTTCAGCACCGGTTCTGCCACAAACAGGCACTTGAATCTTTCAAATGCTGCTTGACATTCCATTGTCCATTTAAGCGGCTGGCTAAGCTTGGGCTTCCCCTTCCCTTTCGTCTTTAGTAGGTTGGTAATGGGGAGGGCTATCTGGGCAAACAATAGAATGAATTGACAGTAAAAGTTTATGAATTCCAGGAAGCTTTGTAGTTGCTTCCAGGTATGAGGAAGAGCCCATTCCAGCACTCCGCACACTTTTTCAGGGTCCATTTCTAGTCCTTCATGGGAAATGCAGTACCTCAGATAGTCAATTTTACTTTGGTGGAATTCTCATTTAGTCAGTTTGGCTTACAATTGGGCTGCATGGAGCTTTTTGAGCATAGCCCTGACCAATTTTATATGCTCTGCCATAGTTTTGGTATAAATTGAAATGTCATCCAGATAGATCAAAAATCTTTTGTACAGGTGCTCATGCACCACTTCGTTTATCAGCTGCATAAATACAGCAGGAGCACCCTGCACTCCGAAAGGGAGGATTTGGAATAGGAAACACCCAAAGGGGTAATTAAAAGCCATTTTTCACTTGTCACTTTCCTTGATCCTAATTCAGTAATTCCCCTCTCAGAAGTTCAGCTTGGTAAAAGTCCTCCCCTTGGCCAAAATGGGCTAGCATATCTTTCATTGGGGCATTGGGTAGATGTTTTCAATGCAAGCAGCATTTAGTCTGCGATAGTCAATGCATAGATGAAGGGACCCATCTTTTTTTCCCCTGAAGAGCACCAGAGCAGCCACTTGTAATCTGGTAGATTATATGAAACTGTGCTTCAAGTTTTTGTCTATGAACACTCTAGAGGTCATCGAGTACAGTTTGGGTTTCGGCAACTTAGCCCCCAGTATGATTTCTAGGAGCAGGCAGTTGGCCAATGGGGAGAAAGTGTAAGGACCCCCCTCAACTACCACCCAATAAAACAGAACTCTTGAAACAGGCATTGTCTCAAAAGGAAACTTTTATTAGGGATTAGTGACAGTAGGGAAGTCAAGGCGAGATCTGGGGAAAATCCCGCTTGAACGGTATAGTTAAACCAGCAATATTCCTTCTCCCACCAAAGCCATAATGTCCATTTGAAATCCAGATAATCCACAGGTGGCACGATGTGTGGGCAACTGGCACAGTTGGCGCACATCTCAAGGTCTTCTCCAGTTTCGTTTCTCCGTAACCATCTCCCTGATAAGGGAGACACATTCCTTTCTCAAGTGGATAGAGGCGGGAGAAGAAAAGCAGAAAGCAAAAGTTATCTCAAGTGAAAGCAAATATCCTCCCCCCAGCAGAATGGCATGCGGCAAAACAAAAGCAAAAGAGTATATATGCAAGGCACACAGTAAGGATTTGGGGACCTGACAGGAAGAGTATCTGAGTTCTTTTCACTAAAAACGTCCCGTAGGTCCCAATATTCTTTAGGGATCTGGAGATTGCCTTTGGAGTACTCCTTCATTGCAGCTTCCACCTCCCTTCTTAGCTTCACCTGCATCAACGTATGGGCAGGGACCTTAAGTATCTTTTCCAGGTCCCCTTTTTGGCTGGCCTGCTGAATCTTTAACATCCTCCTACTTCTGTGTCAGAAGGGATTCCACTTCAGTTGGCAAGCCAAGCCTAGTACGAGGGGTATCTCCATGCCAGGTGTCACAATAAAGCTCAAGGTTTCTGTGTGCACCCTATTCTCATTTCTATTGCCTCTGTCAGGGCCCACTTCAAAACCTCACTCCAAGAAAGCAGGACTCTGACTCTAATGTCACTCCAGGCATCTCCTTCTCATCTGATTCCTCAGACTCAGCTGCCGGATCCACTGGCTGGCGAGGAATCACAGCAGAGACAAGGATTAGTCTGGTTTATCTGGGTATGCAGCGTGAAACTTACTAAGTAGTCAGAGGGCTCTAACATGACGTTTCTGAACCCACTCATTTTGGGAAAGCGGCAGATGTTTCCACACTACTAGATATTGGGTGGAACCATGATGCTTCCCAGAATCTAGGATTTCTTTTATTTCGAAATGTTGTTCACCTTCCACCATGATTGGAGGAAGGGAAGGAGCTGCAGCTGGCCTTAAGGGTGATTACAGTTTGCGGTTTAAAAGGCTGCAGTGGAAAATTGGGTGAACCTGTCTGAATGTCTTTGGGAGCTCCAATTCTATAGTGACAGGATTGATTATTCTTTTAATGTGGAATGGTCCCACTAATTTTTGTCCTAACATTTTTGAGGGCTGCAGGGATTTTAGGTATTTTGTTGCCAAGTAAACTTTCTCACCTACCTGAAAAGGTTTGGGTTTGCTTCGTTTCTTATCTGCTTGGAATTTATATACTTCCCTAGCTTCGTCTAATGCCTTTCTCATGACTGGCCAGGTATTTTGTAATTGTGCAATCCACTCCTTCAGGGAAGGGATGGTTGGGTCACTCGATGGGAGTTCAGGCATCGGGTTAAAATTTTGTCCCATTGCCACCTGGAAACGAGTGTAGCCCGTGCTGGAATGTACTGTGTTGTTATAGGCGACTTCTGCGAATGGGAGCAGGTCGGTCCAATTGTCCTGCTGATAGTTAATGAAACATCGTAGGTACTGCTCCAGTACTGAGTTTGACCATTCAGTCTCACCATTCGTCTGCGGATGATGACTACATGACAACCCCTGTGTGGCCCCAACAGTCCCAGGAATGCTTTCCAAAATTCTGATGTGAACTGTACCCCTCTATCTGATATGATTCATTGTGGGGCCTCACGAAGTCGATAAATATGCTGGACGAACAGCTTTGCAAGTGTCTTTGCATTGGGGATTTTTTGGCATGGGATAAAATGTACTTGTTTAGAGGACAAATCCGTCACGACCCAAAGTTCCCCCCACTTTCCGGTAATTCCACAATAAAGTCCATAGAGATTTCTCTCCAAGGCACTGATGGGATCGCTACTGGTTGCAACAAGCCTGGGGTCTTTCCTTGCCTTCTCTTCACCGCAGCACAAATTGGACAACTGGCCACATAACTTTCAATGTCCTTTTTTATTGATGGCCACTAAAACTACCATTTCACCAGGTGCAAAGTTTTTACGAACCTGAAATGACCAGCTGATTTTGAATCGTGGCATAGCTGCATGAATGCTAGTCTCTGGCTTTTGGGATGTACAGCTTTCCTCCCACCCATGGTAAACCATTGGTCATGGTGCATAGGTTCTTGTGGCTTAAGAACCATTTGTTGGTTTCTAGTGCTTTTTTAAATTCAATTCCTGCTTGGCTCGCTAGGGGCTTTAGAAGTTTGGCTTGTGCTCAGGTGGTGACTTGTGCTGCTAATTACTTTGATGGCATAAATGGGTTTGTTATTTCTGTTCGGTTGCTATTGTACTGGGGCAGTCTGGATAATGCATCCGCTAAGAAATTCTTTCCCCTGGGTAAGTGCTTTAGGGTGAAATTAAACCGGTGGAAATGGTGCGACCATCTCACTTGCTTAGGGGTCAGTTGCCTGGGTGTTTTTAGTGCTTCCAGGTTCTTGTGGTCGGTCCACACTTGGAAAGGAATTTTGTTCCCCTCCAGGAAGTGCTGCCAGGTTAGAAGGGCCCATCGGACCGCATAAGCCTCCTTCTCCCAAACTGCCTACCTTTGCTCTGTTTCTGTGAGTTTCTTTGATGTGTATGAGCAAGGTTGCAATTTCCCTTCATCATTCTCTTGTAATAGTGCTGCCCCCACAGCCACGTCACTAGCATCAGCCTGAATCATGAAAGGTTTTTCGGTGTCAGGGTGCCTTAGAACTGGTTCTGCAGAAAATATTCTTTTTAACCTTTCAAATGCAGTTTGACATTCTATTGTCCATTTCAATGGCTGACTCGGCTTCGGTTTTCCCTCCCCTTTTGCCTTTAACAAATTAGTAATGGGTAGTGCAATCTGTGCAAAGGAGTGGATGAATTGCTGGTAAAAGTTAGCAAATCCAAGGAAACTTTGCAATTGCTTCCTGGTGCAGGGCAGAACTCATTCTAGTACAGCTCGGACTTTCTCAAGGTCCATCTCTATGCCACTCGGTGATATGCAATACCCCAGGTAGTCAATTTTTTCCTTATGAAATTCACACACAGTTTAGCATACAGGTGATCTGCCTGGAGTTTTTTCAGCATGGTTCTGACTAATTTCACAAGTTCCTCTTTTGTTTCAGTGAATATCAGGATATCGTCCAGGTAAACAAGCACCCCTTTATACAGTTGCTCTCGGAGCACATCATTTATTAATTGCATGAACACTGCGGGTGCCCCTTGAAGGCCAAAGGGTAGAACCCTGAACTGGTAACACCCTAAGGGGCAATTGAAAGCAGTTTTCCACTCATCTCCCTCTTTAATTATAATCCCGTAATACGCTCCCTGAAGTCCAGTTTTGAAAAGATTTTTCCTTTCGATAGGTGTGCTAGCGTATCCTTCATGAGAGGGAGGGGGTATAAGTTATTCTCACTCACTGCATTCAGAGATCTATAGTCCACGCAGAGGCGAAGAGTCCCATCTTTCTTTTCTCGAAATAACACAGGGGCTGCGGTCTTGGGCTTTGCCGGCTGAATGAAACCCCTTTCCAAGTTTTTGTCTATGAACTCTTGCATCTCCTCTAGCTCCCATGGCCTCATGGAATACAGTTTTGGCTTGGATAATTTTGCCCCTGGGAGGATTTCAATGGAATAGTCCGTGGGTCGGTGGGGGACAGTTCATCAGATTTCTCCTCACTGAATACTTCAGCTAGCTCCCGGTATTTCTCTGATATGTCTTGTAACTCTCTTTCCCCCATCACTGCTGCGTTCTTGCAGGGGCATCCCCCATTTCGGGATGAGTCGGGGTTTTTACTGCCTCTCCGTCTGGGAATCTGAGTTCTCCCGTCCTCCAGTCGACCCACGGGTTCCACTTGGTTAGCCATGCCATGCCCAGGATAAGGGGGCATTCCATGCCAGGATTCACTACAAACGTTATAGTCTCTATGTGATCCCCTCTGGCAGACATGTCAAACACAAGGCCCGCAGGCCAGAAGTGCCCCGCGAAGTGGTTTCATGTGACCCGCGAAGCCATCCTGGAAACAGTGAGGGAACGGCCCCCGTTGCTTTGGTCCTGGCCCAGGCCGTCCGGGAGCCAATGTACAATTTTATGGTGGCCATCTATGCTGAAACGCATTCAGTCTTAGTTCCACAAGGCCATCTGGAAACAGCAAGGAACCAGCCCCTGCTGCATTGGCCCCACTCCCTGGGTGCATGCTGGGGAGGTGTCACCCTTTGTGATGCGATGCCGCCCAGCCCCGAGCCTACCCGGTTTCGACAGGCAGCAGGGCACTCTCTTCACAGTGCCAAGAGCTGAGCCAGGTGGCGCGAATCTGATGAGAAGTGCAATGCTGCCTAGCCCCCAGCCTGCCCGGTTTCAGCAGGCAGCAAGGTGCAAAGCTGACGAGCTTTGCACCACCCAGTTCACCCTCTCGGCACTGTGAGGAGAGCGCCCCGCTGCCTGCCAAAACCGAGCAGGCTGGGGGCTGGGCGGCATCGTGCTTCTTTTTGGATTTGCGCCGCCTGGTTCAGCCTCTTGGCACTGTGAGGAAAGCACCAAGCTGACTGCCAAAACTGGGCAGGCTGGGGGATGGGCAGCGTCACACTTCTTTTCAGATTCACGCCGCCTGGCTCAGCCTCTTGGTGCTGTGAGGAGAGCACCTCGCTGCCTGTCGAGACAGGGCAGGCTGGGGCTGGGTGGCAGCGCACAGCTAATGTTGACTCTCACACTGCTCATGGCATCCCCTTCCCCAGAGCCCACCAAGCCAGATATGTGAAGTAGGTGAGGGCCATGTGCTGGCCACTTCCAGGCGATGGTGCATTTCTTCGTTCCTCACAAAGAGTGACACCTCCCCAGCTGCGTTTCTTGCCTGTTTTTCTCCCTCCCTCATCTCAAATATTTTCCCACCACTCTGTACTTAGGAAGGAAGGAAAGAAGGAGAGGGAGGGTCTGAGGGAAATCCTGCCTTAGTCCTGCCCTGCTGCCCTTTCACCATCCCCTTTCACCCTCCTCCTGGCCTATCCTGGGGGTCTCCCATCCTATTGCTAAGGAAGCTTTGGATACAAAGCCGGGTCTCCTCCCATGGAGAGGGAATGGGCCTCCCTCTGACTTTGCCCTCGCACCCATCATGAGCAACCTGGCTAAGGAGAGCAAGCACAGCAGCAGCAGCTTTGAGGAGGAGGTAAGTGCAGCTGGGTGCCCCCTTGGGGAAGTGGGGCTGGGCTTGGTGCCGTGGGTGCTCGAGAGCCAGGCTGGGCGTTTGACCTCTGCTGCCCAGGGCTCCGGGCAGCCCGCACCACCATCCAGCCCCCCCGCATGGCCTGAGAGGAACAGTGAGGCTCCTCTAGTGGACCATGCCTTGGCACTTGCCCTGGTCCCAACCCCCTTCTGCCAGAGACCCTCAGATCTGTCCCACTCCTCAGGCCCCCACAGGCACCCTTGACGCGAACGATGTAGAGCTGGCCATGCCCACCCAGTAGGCCATACCCACTCCATCTACGCCCACTCAGGGTGCACCCACCCTGGCCACACCCACTCGGCCCCCCAGGGAAACTGCAATGCTGATTTGGCCCTCAATGAAATTGAGTTTGACACCCCTGACCTATGGTGAGTTGGACGAGTAATGTGGCGAGAGTAGCTGGTGTCCCCCCTGCAATGGACCCATCTAATTGACCGAATCAGGGCTTCCGGTTTGAGACGTCGACTTCGTCGGAGGCTTCCTTTGAAGTCTCCCTCCCGGGGCTGCGTTAGAGCCGTGCCGACAGCATAAATCAGCTGTCGGGCGGCTTGAAACTC
>NW_015386154.1:296146-299307 GCF_001527695.2 Protobothrops mucrosquamatus | reverse complement strand
ATATTTTATTTAGAGTTAAAGGGGTGTGTAGATTGTTAGTATTATAATTATTAATGATTATAGAAGAATTATGGAAATATGAACTTGATCCTGTATTCAGCTCCGGGAAGCCGAGGAGGGTATGGGGGGAAAGCTAAAGTTAATGTATTGTGTATATTGGAAGATGTATATTTTACAAAAAATAAAAAATTTTACAAGAGTAATTGACCGAATCAGATCGGTTTCTTCAGCCACCTCACCAGAACTCCTAAATTCCCCACTAAAGTTGGGCTTATGAGGCAATGGGTGCAGCCGGATTCTATTAGTGCTCTTAGTGCAACCCTCTTGGGCATTCCGGGCTAAACAGTTCTATGGCCCTGGTGAGAGGTGCTATGGGTCCACTTATGAGGGGTTTGTCTTCCGAGTTGTCATCTGATGAGTTGGGTGGCTCTCCCGGTGGTGCCGGAGTTCCCTTCCCCTGTTTTGATGGAGTTGGGAACTCAATGACCTCCACGCTTTTCATGGCCATCTCCTTTGATTTCATCGGGGTCTTTCCAAGCTTCCTTTAGTCAGGCTTCCAGACGGGAGTCCGCGAGTGGCACTCAGCAGTGCGGTGCCCTTCTTTTCCACATTTGAAACAGCCTGTTGCCCTTGGGGTGGTTGGTGCTTGCTTTGTCGGTTCTCGGGGTTGCTCCGCTGGCAATTTTACCCAAGATCTCCCTCCGTGTCATTGTCTTCTGGTTCTATCGATCTCTGCTTCCTCGGCTAGGATGTACCAGTCTTGGAGCCGGTCCGAATCTCCTTGAGGGATGCAGTCATCATACAGGTCATAGTTCAGGCCATCTTTGAAATGCCCAATCAAGATATCTTCCAGCCAGTTCAGTTTGCTGGCCAGGGCTTGGAATTCTTGGGTATATTCCACTACGGGTCGCCGCCCTTGCCTGACAGTTTTGATGCGCTCCTGTGCTTTTTGATTGGCCAAGGGGTCTTCAAAATCAGCATCTGAGGGCTGCCATAAATTGATTGAAATTCTGCAGTTCTGTCGCATTGGCATTGTGGAGATCCACCACCCAATCTTCTGCAGTGCCATCCAGGGCTACGTGCACAATCCGTATTCGGCTACGATAACTGGGTATGTCACAGCCATATTCCTCCATATATTTCAACACTTGGGTCAGGAAAAACCCCAGTTGTTGCGGCTCCCCGCAGTACTTCACTCCTAGTGGTGGGAACTTTCAGATGGAACGATGTCCCTTCTTCCGCCTGTGTCGGTGGCCATCTCCGTCGGCCGGTACAGCTCATTGGGGGGTGGCGATGGCTGTAACGATGGCTACTGCTTCTTCGGCACTGGTGGAAGGGCATAGGACTACTGGTTCGCCCCCCTTCATCTGTTCCCTCAGCTGAACCTGGGTTGGCGGTTCCCCAGCATGGGTTGGCTTTTTCCTCCTTTATGGGGGACTCTCAACATGTCGGTGGCTTGCTCCAGGAACCGGCTGGAACAGGGTGGTCAGTCATCCTCGTCTTCACTAAAGCGAAGCGACCTCTCCATCTCGACTTTCCAGCCCAGTTGGTGACCGCCGTGTCTGAGTGTCACTTTCCTGGATTTTTTCTCCCAGTTCTCCTTCCCGACACCTATCAACCACCTAGGCTTGTGGCAGCATTCCACGACCACTACCTTGTCCGATGAGCTCAAGGATTGAGAACTGTATCAGCTGGGCTCTGCTTGGTGGGGGAGCTCTCCTCCCATGGCCGATTCTTCCCTTTCCATTCTGATATCAGACATTGTTTGCTTAGTCCCCCAGCAAGGGTCTTCCTTCCAGGTTGACTATTACTGCAGATCCTGCCTAATGTCAGGGCCCACTTCAAAATCTCATCCCAAGAAAGCAGGACTCTTGGAACAGTTCCAAAAAGAACTTTTATTAGGAGAAGCTGATAGCAGGCATGATAGGCAGGATCTGAGGGTTTCCCACTCAGATCAATAGGTTAAAAGAGTCCCAAGCATAACCCCACCCCAATATTTCATCCGGTCAGTTTCAAAGGGCCAATCCCCATGTGTTAAGTCCACTGTGGGAAAGGAGCTGATAACGGGGTCCTTTTCCCATGGTTGTGAAGATGGTGTTGGGTCTTCGCACCTTCCCTTCCACAGCGAGAGATAAGCCAGATGGCCAGAGGCAGATTCCTTTTTCACCCCAAGGTAACATCAAGGGAGAAACAGTTCAAAGAGTAAGTATGTAGGAATAGCGGAAAGGATACATTGTAGCAAAACAGAATAACATACCACAGAGCCTTCCCCCCTCCCCCTCAGGAGAATGGCAGAACCCTCAGAAAGAAATGAATTAAGAAAGAAATGAGATAGATTTCCCCTTAGGAAAAGAATAGGTTCTGACAGCTCAGTGACAAACATTACTGGAGGCCCTCCCCAACTACTGAGCCATCCAGCTGGCAAAAAGCTAGGGGCACTTTAATCTGCTTTAGTCTTAGAGTTAATTTCTCCACTAGGACAGGGCTGACTGAGTTCAGGAGGGTTATCAGGTTCCCCTTGCACCGAAAGGATGGGACCACCAGTTCCCTGGGGATAATTACTGGGATCATTGGGCGACTTATCAAGGGGTCATCGTCAGAGTCAGTATCCCTGTCCATTAGACCTTTAGCTGGGATAATCAGAGTACTCTCGCCATCTTTGGGGGTGGGGAGAACTTGATGACTTCCACTCCCTCCAGGGCCATCTATCGGGTTCTCTGAAATGACTTTGCTGGCTTCCTGGCAGCTCCTGAGGGTGTCTTCTGGGCTGGCACATAACTTGGCATTTGGCAGCTTGGTGCACCTCCTTCCCATACTTGAAATAGCTGGTGGAGCATCAGTGTGGGCTCTGCTTGCAGGCTGGTGGCTTCAGAACTTCTTTCTCTCCTGTGAGAAATCTCTGCCACCCGTGGCTGGGATGGCCCCGCAAACATGCCAAGTCGATCTTGACCTCTTTGGCCTAAACATACCAGCCATGGTGGGTGGGGGACACCCCTGGAGATGCAGGTGTTTTAGACATCATCATTCAGTCCATCCTGGAAACAATCAATCAGCATGTTTTGCAACCAGTTGGTCAGTTGGCAGACCAGGTTGCGGAATTCTTGGGTGTAGGTGGCCACAGATTGGTGGCCCTGGCTTACGATCTTTTTTTTTTTTTTTTT
>NW_015386154.1:262969-292275 GCF_001527695.2 Protobothrops mucrosquamatus | reverse complement strand
GCGGTGACGGCAGCTTCTAGCTTCGCTTAAAGCGAAGACGTCCTGGATCGCGGAGAATCCCGGGGCTCCGGAGGAGTTCTCACCTACATCGTCCACAAGGGACGACTCGGGAACTCAACTCCTACCTCGGGCAGCTCACCTTTCCCCCTATGCCCAGGGGAAAGGTATCAAGCCGTTTGACAGCTGATGCAGGCTGTCAAAACGGCTTTAACGCAGAAACAGGCGGGAGCAGCAAACAGCTGCGTCCAGCGAAGGCGCCTGCCACCGGAAGTCCCCCTGGCTTACGATCTTGATACTGATTCTGACTTTGTGATCAGCCAAGGGGTCTTCAAAACATTTTTGGAGTGCCCCTATGAAGTGATCAAAGTTGTGCAGCTCTGGGACATCACCATTTGGTCCCCTCCAGTGCCATGGTTACACACCACCCCTCCTGCATGTAGGTCCAGACCTGATCCAGGAAGAACCCTAGTTGCTTAGGGACTCCATCGCACCTCACCCCAAGAGCTGGTGGTCTTTGGCCTCTCCTTCTTGGTTGCACAACCCAAGCCGGTGCTGCTGGCTGAGTGGCTGGGGTGGCAGTTGGTTGTGGAATTGGACCCTGTGTAAGGACCTGCCTCAGTTAAACCTCCCAAGAAAGCAGAACTCTTGAAATGTGCATCATTTCAACAGGAACATTTATTGGGAGATGCTGACTACAGGAAAATAAAGCAGGATCTGAAGGTTTCCTGTACGAAACAGTACATTCAAATTTACAATCCAAACCCCACCCCAACTGTCCATCCGGCCAGTTTAAACAGAGCCAATCCAAAGGTTTCAAAACCTTGTGGGAAAGAACCAATAAGGCGCTGCTCTGGAGATAAGGCAGATGGCCAGAGGCACATTCCATTCTCACTCCGAGAAAGAGATACTTCAAAGAGGAAAGAACAAAGCAAAGGAAATACACTGTGGAATACCCATAGCCCCCCTCCCCTCAATAGAATGGCAGAAGCTGAAAAAAGGAAGAAGGGAATAGGAGAAAGAGGGAAAACAGGTTCTGACATGTTTTTTATGGAGCCACTCATTCTGGGAGGCTGGGAGGTCTTTCCAGGCCACTAAATATTGGGTTGATCCATGGTGTTTCCTGGAGTCTAAAATTTCTTTAATTTCGAAGTGTTGCTCTCCTTCCACCATAATAGGTGGAATGTGGTGGGAAAGGCGCAGCTGGTGTTAAAGGTGAATTCAACTCTGGTTTTAATAGGCTACAGTGAAACACCAGATGAACCTGTCTTAATGTTTTTGGGAGCTCCAATTCTACTGTGACTGGGTTAATGATGCGTTTGATGGGGAAGGATCCCACAAACTTTGGCTCTAACTTCTTTGAGGGTTGTAAAGATTTCAGGAACCTTGTGGAAAGGTATACCCTATTCCCTGCTTTGAAAGACTTTGGTTCCACCCATTTTTTATCTTCCTGCACTGTATAAGCTTCTCTAGCCTCATCTAATGTTTTTCTAACCACTGGCTATGTATTTTGTTGTTGTTTGATCCACTCCTTTAGGGATGGGATGGTTGGTTCGTTGGCTGGCAATTCAGGCATCGGGTTGAAACTCTGTCCTGTAGCCACCTGGAATGGGGTGTAGCTGGTACTGGCGTGCACTGCATTGTTGTAGGCCACCTCAGCAAAAGGCAATAGGTCAGTCCAATTATCTTGTTGGTAGTTTATAAAGCATTTCAAGTATTGTTCTAGTACTGAGATCATTTGTTCTATCCTCCCATTCGTTTGTGGATGATGACTAGAGACAAGCCCTGATCAGTACCTAGCAGACCCAAAAAATCTTTCCAGAACTCCGAAGTGAATTGGAACCCCCTATCTGATATTATGTGCTGTAGGACTCCATGCAGCCTGTATATATGCTGCACAAACAGCTTGGCTAAAGCTTTAGCAGTGGGGATCTTTTGGCACACTATAAAGTGGACCTGCTTGGAGAACAGATCTGTCACTACCCAAATGATAATATTTCCAGTGCTCTCTGGCAGTTCTACGATAAAATCCATTGAAATCTCTCTCCAGAGTGCTGAAGGGCTTGCTACCGCCTCCAAAAAGCCAGGCATTTTTCCTTGCCTCTACTTTGCTGCAGCACAAATGGGACAGCTGGCTACATAGCTTTCTATGTCCTTTTTTTAGGGATGGCCACCAGAATTGTCTCTTTACTAAGTGGAGGGTTTTCACGAATTCAAAGTGTCCAACTAATTTCAAGTCATGGCAAAGTTTCAAGAATTTTAGTCTTTGAGCTGCAGGTATATACAATTTCCCCCCTACCCATGGCAGTCCATTATTCATTGAGCAGAGATTTTTGTGATCATGAAACCATTCATCCTTTTCTAGTGCTTGTCTAAACTCTGTGCCTGCTGTGCTGTCCAGAGGCCCCAGATTCTATGCTTGTGCTCTCATGGTAACAGGGCAGTTAATTGTTTGGTGGGTAACAGTGGCTTAACCACCTCAGCTTTTGCGCTGTTGTATTATGGCATTCTTGATAGGGCATCGATACCGGATAATAAAATAATAAAATAATAACATTGAAGCAATGGAAGTGTTGGGACCACCAAGCTTGTCTGAGCGGTAGCTGCCTTGGGGTCTTTAAGGCTTTGAGATTCTTGTGATCAGTCCATGCTTGAAAGGGGATTTTATTCCCTTCCAGGAAGTGCCTCCAAGTGAGGAGTGCCCAGCGTACAGCATACACTTCTTTCTCCCACACCACCCATCTTTGTTTGGTCTCTGTGAGTTTCTTTGAGATGTAGGTGCAAGGCTGCAACTGGCCTTACTGGAGTAATACCACTCCCACTGCAACGTCACTGGCATCAGCCTGAATAATAAATGGTTTCTCTGGGTCTGTGTGTTTAAGCACCGGCTCAGTAGAGAAAAGCCTTTTTAGTTTTTCAAAAGTCGCCTGACATTCCATAGTCCATTTCAAGGGCTGGCTGGGCTTCAGCTTGTTCTCCCCCTTCGTTTTTAACAAATTGGTAATGGGGAGTGCAATTTGCATGAATGAGGGGATGAATTGCCAATAGAAGTTAGCAAAACCCAGGAAATTTTGCAATTGCCTCCTGGTTCGTGGCAGTGCTCATTCCAGCACAGCCCACACTTTCTCTGGATCCATCTCCACCCCCTTATGGGAAATGCAGTAGCCCAGATAGTCGATCTTTTCTTTATGGAACTTGCATTTTGTATGTTTGGCAGAGTCAGGCTGCACAGAGCTTATTCAATACTGCCCTGACTAATCTGACATGCTCCTCTTTCATTTCGGTGTAAATTAGAATGTCATCCAAATATACCAAAAAACCCTTGTATAAGTGCTCATGGAGGACCTCATTAATCAGCTGCATGAAAACAGTGGGCGCCCCTTGCAGTCCAAAGGGGAGCACTTTGAACTGGAAGCATCCTAGGGGACAGTTAAACGCAGTCTTCCACTCATCCCCCTTCTTGATTCTAACCCGATAGTATGCCTCCCGCAAGTTCAGTTTAGAGAAAATCTTCCCCTTCGAGAGGTGAAGTAGCATGTCTTTCATGAGTGGCAAGGGGTAGATATTGTTTATGCACACTGCATTCAGAAATCTATAATCCAAGCAGAGGCGCAGAGGCCCATCTTTTTTTTCGTGGAACAGCACCGGGACAGCCACTTTTGGCCTCACTGGCTGAATGAAACCTCACACCACATTTTTCTCTATGAACTAATACAGCTCCTCTAACTCCCGGGTATCATCAAGTAGAATTTGGGCTTGGGCAGCTTAGCCCCTAGAATAATCTCAATGGTGCAGTCTGTGGGGCGGTGAGGTGGAAACTCGTTGGATCGTTCTTCGCTGAACACTTCAGCTAGGTCCTGGTATTCCCTGTGCATGCCTTCCAATCCCTGATCATTGACAGTCGCCACTACTTCAGATTTTCTTCTCCCTCTGACCCTGCAGTGCTCACCTTGCATGTGGGGCCTCCCTTTTGGGAGTCTCAGTTCTCCTGTCCGCCAATTCACCCACGGATTCCACTTCCTTAACCACGCCATTCCTATGATCAGTGGCCACTCTATGCCGGGGCCACTATAAAAGTCAAAGTCTCAGTGTGGTCCCCCATGGTGAGTTCTACTGGCCTCGTGGCAAAGGTCGCTGGGACTCCCCGTGCAGTGCACCCATCTAGCTGGCCAAACGAAATAGGCTTCTTCAGTCTCCTCATGGGAATTCCCATGTTTCCCATCAGGGTTGCGCTTATTAAGCATCTGGTGCAGCCTGAGTCCAATAAAGCCTTCAGGGCCACCTTTTCTTCCATCCCTGGGCTTAGTAATTCTATGGGCCTGGTGAGGAGTGCTATGGGTTCACTTACCAGGGGTTCGTCATTGGAGTCATTTTCGGATGCCTCCACTCACTTGTCTGGCAGGGTCGGAGTTCCCCCTCCCAAGTTTTCAGAGGGTTGGAACTCGATGACCTCGGTGCTTTTCATTGCAGTTTCCTTTGGGTGTTGATGGTTTTCCCAGGTTCCCCCCCCCCCCGGCTGGTCTGGCTTCCTGACCAGGGTCTTCAAACAGTATTCCGCAGCTCGATGGCCTTCTTTGCTGCACTTGAAGCAGGCAGTTGAATGCTGCACTTCCGCTGGGATTTTCGTTGTCTCCCTTTTCCTCTCTGGTGGAGAGCATCTCCATGATTGACCAAAACAATGCTGGTTTTGGGCCTGGTCGATCTCTGCCTGCTCGGCCAGGATGCACCAATTGTGAAGGTAGGTAGGGGCTCCTCGGGCAATACAAACATGGTAGAGATCATTTCAGCCCATCTTTGAAATAGTTAACCAAGATTTCCTTTGGCCAGTTGAGATGACAAGCCAGGTCACGGAATTTCTCAGTATACTCGGCCACTAGGCATCGGCCCTGTCTCACCATTTTAATGGAGTCCCTAGCCTTTTGGTCAACTAAGGGGTCCTCAAACCTCTGTCTCAGGGCAGCCATGAAGTGGTTAAAGTTCCGAAGCTCAGGGGCATTGGCATTGTGTAGGGTCACCATCCAGCAGGCTGTTGCATGTTCCAGGGCTATGGTTACAAATCTGACCCATCCACTGTCACTGGGGATCTCCCGGCCATACTCATGCATGTGGCTCAGGACTTGAGCCAGAAAGAATCTGGGGGTCCCCATCATATTTCATGCTGAGGAGGGGAGTTTTCAGTTTGGGTCGACATGTTCCCCTCCTTCTAGCCCTGCGCCTGTCACCCCGGCTCAGGCTGGGGTCACAGTCCCCATGGCTCAGTGGCGCTAGTGGAAGGGGCAGGGTTGGCAGGTTCACTCTCCCCCCTTTATTCTTCCTTATCCAGCTTCTCTTGACCTGGACCTGGCAGGGATCTGCTTCTTCCTCCTTGAGATTTTTAAAAGCTTCCAGAATCAGGTTTATGCTTGTTTAAGAAAATGGTCAGACCGGTTGGTCTCTTGTCTTCTTCCTTGATGAGATTGAGAGACCATTCCATCTCCTGCTTCCACCCTGGCTGGTGGCTGCCACAGTGGAAGGTTACTTTCTTGGACTTTCCTTCCCAGTCCTCCTTCGTCCCCACACTGATCAACCATCTTGGCTTTGCAAGATTCTCTCCTGTCTCCACTTCATTGCCAGAGCTGGAGGAGACTGAGCTGCTGTCGCTCGGGCAAACTTTCAGGGAGGGGGACTCCACCCAGCGCCTTCTCCTTTCTCACTGCTGTGGTTTGATATCACTTGCACATTCCCTGCAGGAGGGGTTTTCATCCCTCCAGGTTGACCACTTTGCAGATCCTGCCTAATGTAAAGACTTGCCTCAGTTAAACCTCCCAAGAAAGCAGAACTCTTGAAACGTGCATCATTTCAACGGGAACTTTTATTGGGAGATGCTGACTACAGGAAAATAAGGCAGGATTTTGAGGGTTTCCTGTGCAAAACAGTACATTCAAAGTTGCAATCCAAACCCCACCCCGACTGTCCAGCTGGCCAGTTCAAAAAGAGCCAATCCAAAGGTGTCAAATTATTGTGGAAAGAACCGATAAGGCACCACTCTCAAGGTTGTCAGGTTTCTCTGCGGCTTCTTCCCTCCACCTGGAGATAAGGCAGATGGCTGGAGTCACATTCCATTCTCACCCCGAAAAAGAGATACTTCAAAGAGAAAAGCACAAAGCAAAGGAAATACACTGTGGGATACCCATAGGCCCCCCTCCCCCCAATAGAATGGCAGAACCCGAAAAAGAGAAGAAAGGAATAGGAGAAAGAGAGGAAAGGGGTTCTGAGACCCTGTGTCTGAGCTGCTGGGGCAGGCACCATCATAGCTGCGGCAGTGGGTACGGTCACACCATCACTGCCCATGGTTTGCGCTGGTTGGGTGGCCGGCTGTGCCATCCGCCCCAGGGCTTCGCATGGCTTGAGGTTGCCAAAGGCACCCTGTAGGTACTCTGTTGCGCACTCCAGCATCTTGTCTTCCCAATCTATCGTGCCCTGGTTTGCCTCCTCCTCAATCTCCATGCATGGCTCTCTCAGGCATGTGAATGTCACCCTGGATGGCTTTTCCTCCCACTCTTCTTTCTTTCTGACCTCCAGAGACCATCGGGGTCTTGGCTTGTCACTGCAGGCTTCCATCTGACTCAGCCATTCAGGGAGGTCTGCCATGGGGTCTCGAGGATGCTGCTTCCCCCCAGGCTTCAACATCCTCCTGGTCACTCTCGTGAGTCGACACATGTCTTGAGAGCTGGTACCCGTGCTTTCTTGGTCTTCATCAAGCTATCATCCCCCCTCCCTATTTCCCATCACATCGCTATAAATGTTTATTGCCCATTTGTCCTCTTCTCCCCTTGCCCCCTCCCTTCTAACCTTTGATGGCAGGATCCCAGCAAGGCGCCAAGCCAAAGATGGCATGCCTAACACTGACTGCAATCTTCTAAACATTTACTTTGAAGTACCATTCTTGTATTCAGTTGAATATCTGAGCCCAGTTGCTTAGCATTGCTCTTAGTGTTTTATTTGAGGTCACTTATCTCTATAGATTGAAACTGAGTTCTGATAATCTGAGTTCCAACCCCCTCACTGTATCTGTGTAAGATAATGATTAAATGTTCCTGTACTGTTTTATGTTTAGAATGTAATTAAATTATTAAAGTTTTATATCTTGAAGCACATCCAAGGAATTAGGAATGCCTGATAGATTTAATAGTCCATTCCATCCTTTAAGCAGAATTATTTGCTGATATATTACAACCAAATTTTGAAAGTCATCTATACTACAGAAGCAGTCTTTTTTAGGTAGAATATTAGTCCTAACATGCATAAAATCTAATATAATGTTGTTTGAATCCTGCTCTATATTGTCATATAGGGGCCAAATCTGTGATGGGAGAAATGTGCATAAGCAATTTTTATCAGACATTAAAATTATTAATATTATTTTAATGTGAGATTATTTGATTTCTATTATATTAAAATATTTTTAATATGTTTATTACTTTGTGACCAACAGTTCTCTGATTTTAGTGGATGATGAATGTTCTCCTTGTATACATTGTATTATATAAAATGGCACTAAACATTACTGCTTTGAGGGTCTGCAATATACAAATTAACACAAGAAAATAGCAAAAGAAAGAGAGAGAATAAAAGTTGGAATATATAAGGAAAGACTGCATGAGAAAACAATGCAGCTATATATTCCTTTAGTTTTTAAATTCATTTTGCATTTCATGGTATGAACATATACTTGAATCTGTAATGTGTATGAATCTTTTAATAAAATTTATCTTGATAGATTATTTAAACTGATGTGCAAAACTAGATTTTCTGCATAATTTTTCATTCAAATGTTTTTCCCTTGTCCAGGGACTGCATGAAAATGGGAGAAGTGGATGGCAAAAAGATTGGATGTACTGTCAGTTTGTTGGTGTGTATCTCTTTGATTCTGGATATTTTGCTATTTCATATTAAAAATATGAGAAGCTTATTCTTTAACAGCCTATTTTCCAGAAAGGTTAGAAGTGCAAATTCTACTGCACGAGTGATGTGCAGCAATAAATACAAAGCCTATTATAAAATATTGAAATATTTATGCTATAGTGAATATATATTGATAGTTACCTAGTCAATGTCTTTGGAAGTATGCAGGGGGGGGGGAAGTGTAAATCTAGGAATAAAGGGATAGGTAAGAGCTTAGTATAATCTACTAGACTTTTCTAAAGGATGAAAATGAGAACAGAGATTATTCTACTAGCCAAATTTACCATCTTTCAGAGAGCTTCATGGCCCTGCTAGGATCTGAATCTGCTTTTCCCAATCCAATCCTAGTTCTACAGTACTTCAATACTAACTGCTACAGTGAGAGAGAAAAATATTTGATCGCCTGCTGATTTTGTACGTTTGTCCACTGCTAAAAAAAATGATCAGTCTATAATTTTAATGGTAGATTTATTTATTTATTTATTTTATTTAACATTTTTATTGATTTTTCATTTAAAAACAAAAACATAAATCTTTTATCACAATATCAACCAAGAAACACTAATCAATACATTCACGGACGTGTCCGGTGTCCCCCCCCTGCACCCCCCTCTTTCACTTACCACACCTTCCTCCTCCCAGTCCTACAACCTCTCCTCCTTCCTCCCTCTTTCCTACCTCCCTTCCTCTCTCGACCATCCCGTCTGGTGCAGTTGGGGTACCCACCGGACACCTCCTTAAAAAATCATACATATATATACATATACATGTGAATCTACAATACAAACCTATTGACACCTATCCCTTTCCCCCCTCCCCCCCCAGGACTTCCCAGAGCTAATCCAGGAAATAAACGCACAATAATCCAATTCTATTCAAAACTACTCGTTATTACTACACACTAGTATAAACTTACTGTGACTCTAAAAGAACGTTAAAATACATACAAATTTTTTTAAATATGTCAATATTCGTTGTACATATTTTTATTTAAAATTTTTAATCAAAAGCTACATGATAATTATTCAATTCATACTTTCTCTGAATATAATCTATCCATCTTCTCCACATTGAGATAAATTTCTCCTGAAAATGATCCTTCAGGTACGTGGATATTTTTGCCATCTCTGCAAAATACGATACCTTCTGTCTCCAATCATCCATAGTTGGTAACGTCTTTTTTTTCCAATTTTGAGCAACTAATGTCCTTGCTGCTGTTATACAGTACAACATCAATTTCATTTCTTTTTGATCCAAATTGTCCATGATACCCAATAAAAATAACTGCGGTGTAAATTTTATCTTTTTCTTAAAGATCTGTTGAATATTCCACCAAATCTTAATCCAAAAGGCTTTAACATCCCTACATGTCCACCAAATATGATAATAAGTAGCATCCATACAATCACATCTCCAACATTTTGGTTGCAAATTCGGATACATGCAAGACAATTTTTGAGGATCCAAATGCCATCTATAAAACATTTTATAAAAATTTTCCCTTAGATTCTGTGCTTGGGTGAACTTGACATTTCTTACCCAAATTATTTCCCAAGCTTCTAACTTTATTGGTTCTTGAATATTTTGAGCCCATTTAATCATACAATCTTTAACTAATTCTGTTTCCGAATCAAGTTCTATCAAAACACTATATATTCTCCTAATATGGGCTCTACTTTGATCTTTAATCTGTTTTATCAAGTTCACATCTTCTACAGTTAAACCCAATTTTTGATCTATATGCCATCTCTCAACCAATTGGAAATATAAAAACCAGGACTGGAGTACATTATCCTGTCTTAACTCATCCAGTGATTTAATTTGCCAGTCCTGTCCTCTTAACATGAGTAGATCTTTGTAAACAATTCCTTCTAATTTTACACCTCTTATAATTCCTTGTATTGCATGTTCTGGAATAGCCCACATTGGGATTTTTAAATTTACCTTATAAGAATTCTTTTTCCAAACTCTCAAAAGTGCAACTCTCAAAATATGAGATTTAAAAACACGATCAATTTTGTTATCAAAAAATAAGTAAGCATGCCATCCATAATATAAATCCCAACCTTCAAGTATCAAAATATCTCTATTAGTTAAATTAATCCAATCACTAATCCAAGTTAAAACCACTGCTTCATAATATAATTTTAAATTAGGGGCTTTAAGTTCCCCTCTTTCCCGTGCATCTTGCAAAATTTTAAATTTTACCCTAGGTTTTTCCCCCTGCCAGATAAACCTGTTGATGCCTCTTTGCCACTCCTCCAAATTTGAATCCTTTTTTAAAATAGGTATCATCTGGAACAAAAAAAGAAACTTTGGGAGAACATTCATTTTTATCACTGCAATTCTTCCCAATAATGAGAACTGTAATTTCTTCCACTCCATCAAATCCTTTTGAACTTTGCTCCATAACTTGTCATAATTATTTTTATACAATTTAGCATTAGAAGCAGTAATATCAACACCCAAATATTTCACTTTTTCCAGTATTTCAAAACCAGTTACATTACTTAAAATTTCTATATCTTTCATAAACATATTTTTAGATAATATTTTAGTCTTATTATTATTTACTTTAAATCCAGACACCTTCCCATATAGCGTCAATATCTGTATCAAATTTCTTGCCGAATCAATTGGTTGCGACAAAGTAAAAACCAAATCATCAGCAAAAGCTCTAAGCTTATAGTCATTGTTACCCAAAGTTATTCCTTTTATAAGTGAAGACTCACGAATCTTAATTAATAAAATCTCCAAAGTCAGGATAAACAGTAACGGTGATAGTGGATAGCCTTGCCTTGTACCTTTTTCAATTTTAATTGAGTCTGTCAAACCTCCATTTACTATCACTTGAGCAGACTGTAGTTGATAGATAGCCTTTAACGCTGACGAAAATCTGTCCCCAAAATTCATTCTATCAACCAACCGTAGCAGGAATTGCCAGTCCAACTTATCAAAGGCCTTTTCAGCATCCAAAAAGATAAGGGCCGCCGGGATTTGATTATTTTTATCCAAGTACTCCAACAAATTCACAATTTGTCTAACATTATTCTTCATATATTTTCCATTTATAAATCCAGATTGATCCACATGAATAATCTGTTTCAATACTTGCATTAGTCTATTAGCTAATATTTTTGCAAAAATCTTATAATCCGTATTCAGTAAAGATATTGGCCTATAGTTTTTAGGCTGAGTCATATCTTGATCCTCCTTTGGTATAAGTGAAATAAATGCACACCTCCAAGATGGTGGTATTTGTCCTCCCATTAAAATATCATTAAAAAGACATCTCAAGGGTTCTAACATTTCTTCAGATAATTTTTTATAATAAATTGCAGTAAACCCATAATGGTAGATTTATTTTAACAGTGAGAGACAGAATAACAAAAAAAAATCCAGAAAAATGCATTTCAAAAAAGTTATAAATTAATTTGGATTTTAATGAGTGAAATAAGTATTTGACCCCTTCACAAAACATAATAATAATAATAATAATAATAATAATAATAATAATAATAATAATAATAATAATAATAATAATAANAACACTGCTATCATGTCCCCCCTCGTCCTTCTCTTTGTTAAACTAGACATACCCAATTCCAGCAACCGTTCCTTATATGTTTTAGCCTCCAGTCCCCTAATCATCTTTGTTGCTCTTCTCTGTACTCTTTCTAGAGTCTCAACATCTTTTTTACATCGTGGTGACCAAAACTGGATGCAGTATTCCAAGTGTGGCCTTATGAAGGCATTGTAAAGTGGTATTAATACTTCACGTGATCTTGATTCTATTCCTCTGTTAATGCAGCCTAGCACTGTGTTGGCTTTTTTGGCAGCTGAAGCACACTGCTGGCTCATATTTAAATGATTGTCCACTAGGACTCCGAGATCCCTCTCACAGTTACTACTATTGAGCAAGGTACCCCCTATGACTTAGTACTTGGTGGCAAAACCCTTTTTGGCAATCACATAGATTAGACGTTTCTTGTAGCTGGCCACCAGGTTTCAACACATCTCAGGAGGGATTTTGTCCCACTCCTGTTTGCAGATCCTCTCCAAGTCATTAAGGTTTTGAGGCTGACGTTTGGCAGCTCGAACCTTCAGCTCCCTCCACAGATTTTCTATGGGATTAAGGTCTGGAGACAGGCTAGGCCACTCCACGGCCTTAATGTACTTCTTCTTCAGCCACTCCTTTGTTGCCTTGGCTGTGTGTTTTGGGTCATTGCCATGCTGGAATATCCATCCACGACCCATTTTCAATACCCTGGCTGAGGGAAGGAGGTTCTCACCTAAGATTTGATGGTACATGACCCCGTCCATCGTCCCTTTGATGTGGTGAAGTTGTCCTGTCCCCTTAGCAGAAAAACACCCCCAAAGCATAATGTTACCACCTTCATGTTTGACAGTGGGGAAGGTGTTCTTATGGTCATAGGCAGCATTCCTGCTCCTAACACAGCGAGTTGAGTTGATGCCAAAGAGCTCGATTTTGGTCTCACCTGACCACAACACTTTCACACAGTTCTCCTCTGAATCATTCAGATGTTCATTGGCAAACTTCAGATGGGCCTGTACATGTGCTTTTTTGAGCAGGGGGACCTTGCAGGCGCTGCAGGATTTTAGTCCTTCTCGGCATAGTGTGTTACCAATTGTTTTCTTGGTGACTATGGTCCCAGCTGCCTTGAGATCATTGACAAGATTGTCCTGTGTAGTTCTGGGCTGATTTCTCACCATTCTCATGATTGTTGAAACTCCACGAGGTGAGATCTTGCATGGAGCCTCAGACTGAGGGAGATTGACAGTTATTTTGTGTTTCTTCCATTTGCAAATAACTGCACCAAATGTTGTCACCTTCTCACCAAGCTGCTTGGCGATAGTCTTGTAGTCCATTCCAGCCTTGTGTAGGTCTATAATCTTGTCCTTGACATCCTTGGACAGCTTTTTGGTCTTGGCCATGGTGAAGAGTTTGGAATCTGATTGATTGATTGATTGGTTCTGTGGACAGGTGTTTTTATACAGGTAGCAAGCTGAGATTAAGAACACTCCCTTTAAGAGAGTGCTCCTAATCTCAGCTCATTACCTGTATAAAAGATACCTGGGAGCCAGAAATCTTGCTGATTGATAAGGGAACAAATAGTTATTTCACTCATTAAAATGCAAATCAATTTATAACTTTTTTCTGGATTTTTTTGTTCTTATTCTATCTCTCACTGTTAAAATAACCCTACCATTAAAATTATAGACTGATCATTTCTTTGTCAGTGGGCAAACATACAAAATCAGCAGGGGATCAAATAATTTTTCCCCTCACTATATATCACATTCTCCCTTAAATATATCAGGTATACTGTTATTGAGACGCTTCTTATTTACTAAATTCAATTTAGTTAGATAATTTAATTTAATTAATGTGATGTACTATATTTAATTCTATGTAAGTTATTTTAAGTCACTGTTGTGGCTGAGGCTGATAATGTTTGATGAAATGTTTGTGGTCTGGATGAACATTTTGTTGGGTTTTGTGCTTTGTTGGGTTCTGCCACTAAATGTAAAAGTTTATAGGATATGATACTATATTAAAAATACACAAAAGCAATCCTAAGAATAAACAATACCAAGTTCAAGAAATTAAAATATCATATTTTATTTACCTGCCAAACATACAATAGTGAAACAGTAATAGTTTTTAGATTATTCAAGTACATGGGATTATCAGTTGTCATATTGGTATCATAATGAGAGGTAACAGGCCAGGGTATATGTCATTTAGGAGAGGGGTCTTGCTGTAATATCAACCAACTTTAGATTGGAAACTAACAAATATTTTAAAACTTATAAATGTGTAATATACAAATTTACATGGAAATAAGCCCAACTGAAATCAGTTGTCCTTATTTTAACTAGATACGAGGAAGATTTTTAGAATGTGTCAAACCTCATCTAAATATATAAAAATAGCCATTGTTCTACCAATGTCCTTGTGACCAACCTATGCTAAGAGCTATTTGATTGCCGGAAGCCCATAAATCCTGTGGCTAAACTGGAATGCCTTTGTTCTTAAAGGAAAAAAAGAAGAGACTAGAAACATCCAAACTTGTGCCATTTATTTCAAGAACCAAATAGCTGTTAACAGCAAGAGCTTGCCAGAGTCTGAATCCTTGGTGACATTTTAATTGCAGGCTATTTTTATTTTATCTAAGGCATGGACTCCCACTGTTCTTTTCTTTCATTACTCTTTTCAATATGGACTCAGCATTTGGTAAATATTTTACCTTAGATTTCTGATGTAGAAGAACATAGGCATGACTTACAATTCTGCCTATTCCCTTGAAAGACAATTCCAGTATTTCAGCTCATGAAATTAAAAGGTAAAAATGCTAGTTTTAGCTTGCAGTATTCTTCTGCAGTTCTATTTAACCTACATTGTTTAATGTAGTCTTTTCTGACTATCAACAAGAATATTTTTGATGCATTGCAGCGATGCTTGTGGCCCACAGGGATCCTGTGTGGAAGTGGATTTTCTGTAAATATTACAGGCTGAAGTGATGGGAAAGTCAGAATAATATCTTTGGAATGATCACAGGGACAAATAAGATTTCAATGCACAATTCTATTTGACTTTAAATCTAATGGTCGACTTTTATAATCACATTTCTACATTTCCTTCTGTTATGTGCTCCTGCTACTTTTCTTTGGAACCAGTGGCAAGCTCGCCTGACCAATAACCAGCCAAGGCACAGACAAAGCCTTTTGTTTCATTTATTTCAACAAATGGGGAGAGAAGCTATCAAAACTTGGTTCTCTCCAAAGTTCCAACCCAAAATATTCTCTTCTTTATATAACTCTGTCCCGGCTGCCACATCCCTCCTTGTTCTCCATTGGCTGAGGTACTATGAAGTTA
Organism: Protobothrops mucrosquamatus; assembly: GCF_001527695.2. Classification (NCBI taxonomy): domain Eukaryota; kingdom Metazoa; phylum Chordata; class Lepidosauria; order Squamata; family Viperidae; genus Protobothrops; species Protobothrops mucrosquamatus. The sequence continues at coordinate 277,433 of NW_015386154.1, read as the reverse complement.
CACTTTTCCCGACTGCCTCCTACATATTTCTTGCTACATACAAAATCATACATCACATGTACATTAAAATTAGGAGGTAAGATATGTAAGGTGTGTCAAATAATATTCAATAAGATATTAGGTATGCTGAGCTGTCTGTTTTGAGTTCTGGGATATTTTATGGCTTCTTAGAACAGTAGATTCTTTCCTGTTTTTCAATTTTAGGCTTGCCTTTCCTATTATCCAATACAGCTAGTTTTCCTGTTATCCAATTCTTTTAGCTTTCAGCTAGCTATTTCCTTTTGCAGCTACTTCCTCTTACAGTTATTTTCTCTTACAGTTTTAAGACATTTCCTTTATTTCTATCACTTCTTTACACAGCTCAGTTCAAAAAGACAAAGTTTGGCTTCAAGATTTTTTTACATATAATTTTAGCACAATTCCCTATCTAAAAATAGCATTATTATTTAAAATAGCTATTTGTAATGGACAGAAATTGAGTCAAGGCTATAATGCTCAAAGTTTTAATTTAGTTATGTGTAGCACTTTGTTTAGAAATATATTTTTCTATGATGTCTCATTCATATATGCAAATCATTGTTATGCAGTCTTTAAGTGATGATAGAAAAAACATAGATTTCAGTCATTAGTTGGTATGCATGCATATGTGAATTAGTTATAAGTGTGCTTCTAATCCAGAATGCAAAACACACAAAGGAAATAGTACTAGAAAAATCCACAAGTAGGAGATTTCATTCCTAGTTACAATATGACTCTTTTGAAAAATCCTTGCTAGGACAAATATAAAAGTTATATCTAGTAGAGAGATAGGAATAAATCCCATCACCATCACACAAGATATACCGGTACCTGTTTCTAATATCAACAAAAGTTCTTTTGGTAGGCATAGTCATACGCTGATCTTTCTATGTCACACACTTTTAACATATGCTTCGTTATTCAAATAATTAAACAACATAAATTCCCAAAAATCTATATAGGTTGTTTATTGCAAGAGCATTCAAATTTTTTAAAACTGGAACATTAGCTTTAGTCCCTTACTGCAGTAAAATTGTCAAAAAGCTTGACAAAGTGTTCAGTCCCCTGAATTCCCAATCATTAATATCACATTTGGCAGATCTTTTTGGAACAAAAATATTATTTTTGCTTTTAAAAAGATGGTTAAGGGAGAGGAGGCATCTAACAATCTGTCCTTGACCTCTCATTCAAATAGCCAGGGTTTTTTCCCTTCCTTCCCTAGGCTATTCTGTTCCGATTGATACACTTTAAAAATGCTGACAAGTAAGGAAGAAAAACAAGCAAACAGCAGCTCCACTACTTCTGATAATATCATTAGCATGTTTCTAGTTTGTGTGAATATGTTGTAATGCCTAAGCTTAGGAAAGTAGCCTATTTATCAGTTAGGATTTAGATAAAACGTCTGAAATTTTTAAACATGCATTTTTATTCACTTTCTGAGTTTAATGTGTTTTGTACATGTCAGTCATACAATGTATCCCTTTCTTTTTTATTTAATTTTTAAAATATAAAACAATTGCTTAAGATTTGTGAACAAAACATTCACATCATTTTCAAGACAGAGAGCTGAGTGATTTGTAGAATATAGTTATATTATCTGTTGTAATGGTATTCATAATTTCCTTTGGTTCCAGAATTTCTATAAAACAGAACTGAATAAAGAAGAGATGTATATTAGGTACATACATAAACTATATGATCTGCACCTAAAAGCACAAAACTTTACAGGTAAATATTTTTTTCATATAACCTGGACAAAATATTTTTGGAAATATTCTAAATGTATATTACCTAGATCTCGTTATTAGAAAAGTGGGATGATAATGTATTATTCTATTTTTAATCTCAGGAAGTGGGAGAAGCACATTTTATTCTTCAGGTACCAAAATAAGTTGGTTGGATAAGACCAACCAATGGATACTGTAAGCCATTATGATACAGGTTGTCCTTATGACTGTAATGGAGCCTGCCCATTATGTTTGCAAGTTATGGTAATAGCCTTGCTTAATAACTCCAATCCCTCTTCCCCACATTGTGGTTGTTAAGCAGAGCATGGGTGCCTCAGAATGGGGAAAACCTTAGGAGGCCTTGTGCTGGCCCAGGCCTGCATTTGCAGCACCTCCCACTTTTCAGTAGATCTCCTTCAAGAAGCAGCCTTTCTACTGCAAGGCCTTCCTACACAGACACCATGTGGTGCTATCCTGGAAATGAGTGCCAGTTTTGAAAGCAGTAGCAATGAATTGTGGCTGCTCAGAAATAACACCCACTTCTTGGATGGTGCCACATGGATGCCACTATATAGGGAGGCTGAGGGGTGGAGCGGCCAGCTCTCCTTCCCAAATGTAGTCTCTGGTTCTTTGCTATGCTCCTTGACCTCCCTATACAGTGGAGGCCATGTGATGCCATCCCAGAAGAGTAAATGATTTGTAAATGATGGTTATAACATTACTGTTAAGAATCCTTACTGCAAAATATGTAAATATGAATGTTGCCTTCAACTATCTCAGAAAAGAATAATTTATTGGGGAAAAAATGAGTCTACCTGTTAGGAACCAAGGAACCAAGAATGACACAAGAAGTGACTTCTGAGTAGTTTCCTTGTTGTTGCTCGCCTACAGAAACAAACCTCGCCAGACTAAAGCACCTATGTGCATAACTATTAGATATACCCTGTGTAATGCTAGGAGGATTCCACCTTTCTACATATCAAAGATTCCAAGCTTTTTTGTCTCTTTGCTTCCTTCGAAAGAGCCCTCCCTTTTGCAACTCTGACCTATATTCCATTACACTAACCTCCACCTGCATTTAGCATATTATATTTAATTTATTTATTTATTTTATTTATTCATATTTATTTATTTATCAAACTTTTTAACCATCCACCTTCCTCACCCATTCTCTCTCTCTTCCTGCTATCCCTATTTTGAGTTGTAGTTCAGAAATTCTACTTTTGATTGACTGTTACTCAAGCTCTGCAAAATATGGCTAAGCTTAACTATAATTTATCTGAAACAAGCTGTCTTAAAACAGTAGTTCATGAAATTGTTCTGGTTCTATAATCCATTGTCAAGATTAACAATAATTTAGTGTTTGTATTACTAAATAACAGTTAAATAAAATCAGAAGCAAAAGCATCTGGTCTCCTGCAGAAAAGAAGAAAAGGAGAGAAACATGAATAGGCAAAGCTTGTTTCATTCTCATTATTTTATCCTGACATCTAAATGCAGTTGCAGTCTTAAGATCAAGGAGCAAATTATTTAGTAATATATCAATTGTTTCTGGAATATATATTTTTCTGTTACTGTATATATATTAAAATTGTTTCATGTTTATTTGTGCAACTCGACAGAGGCTGCCTATACACTCTTACTGTATGATGAACTGTTGGAATGGTCCGACAGACCATTGCGGGAATTCCTGAACTATCCCATGCAGACAGAATGGCAGCGCAAAGAATTTCTTCATCTCACGATCATCCAGAATTTTGACAGAGGAAAAGTAAGAGAGTTTTGGTTGCTATTTTTCTTATTTGCGACTGCCTTGTTTGAACAATTAATTATTAATATTGCTTGCCATCTATTTTTTGAGGTACATCATATTTGATATGCAAATTAAATTGCACATACTCATACAGTATGAAATCTGAAATTGGCTGTTTAGGGAAAATTTCAACCTGTAACCCATACACATATTTCATTTAATATATATCTTTCAGATAGGTTCAAATAGTTCAGATTGTAATATTGTTTTTTAAAACAAGGATGATTCATCTTTGATCCAATAGAGCAGACATGTCAAACACAAGGCCCGTGGGCCGGATGTTGCCCGCGGACCATCCGGCCCGGGGACCTGGTCTGGAAAGAGCGAAGGACCGGCCCGCTGCACCTTGGCCCGGCCCAGGCCGACCGGGCATTGATCTACAACCTGGTTGCCTCCATCAAAGCCAGAACACGCTCAGTGTTAAATCCACGTTACAGCCCTGCCCTGTCCCCTGGGTGCGCACACAAGCGGAGTCTGGCATCCCTGCTGGCTGTCTTGTCCCGCAGGCTGACTTCACCTAGGACGCCGGCGCTGGCCGTCTCCTGTGCACACACCCGGGTGGCGGGGCAGAGGTGGCGAGGCAGCTCCTTGCTGGTTCCAGTGGATCTTAGGCTGAGCGCGTTCTGGATTTGATGCACGCAACCAGGTTGTAGATCAGCACCCCCACACACACACCAGCACCTCTAGCCTCGAAGCCATGAGGCATCCCTTTCAACCCACATGGTATAGGAATGGCTGGCAGCAGCGTATTAGTGCTGGCAATCTCTCCCCCTCCCATCACCCCTTCCTGAGCGCAGGGAAGGAAAAAGATGAGAAGGCGAAGGAAAGAACGAGGGAGGAAGGAAGGAAGGAAAGGTGGGTAGGAAGGAGGGAGGAAGGGAGGGAGGGAGGGAGGGAAAAAGGGAGGAAGGAAGGAACAGGGAGGAAGGAATGGAGGGTGGGAGGGAAGAAGGAAGGAACAGAGGAAGGAAGGAAGGAAGGAAGGAAGGAAGGAAGGAAGGAAGGAAGGAAGAGAGGGAGGAAGGAATGGAGGGGGGAGGGAAGAAGGAAGGAACAGAGGAAGGGAGGTAGGGTGGGAGGGTCCATGTCCCAGCGCTCGCCCCATTCCCATCCTCCTCCGCTGGAGACCCTCAGATCTGCCCCAGTCCTGCCCAGGCACCCCTGAAGCTAGTGATATCGAGCTGGTCACGCCCACCCCGTAGACCACACCCACTCCAGCCACACCCACCTGGCCCCAAAGGGCAACCACAATGCTGATATGGCCCTCAATGAAATTGAGTTTGACATCCCTGCAATAGAGGTAATCCCCGAGTTATGAGCGTTCGCTTAACGCTTGTTCGAAGTTACGTGATAAGCATCCCCTAATGCTTAGCAGCAAGTCCTGAAATTATGAATATTGCAGCAACACCCTTATATGGCACTGCAATATTCATCCTGGTTATTCCCTCTCTCCCCACCCCCACCCTGGGTCTCCCTAGGCACCAGGCCTTCAATACTCACCCTGCGAAGATTGAGATCCTTCGCTTTCTTGGCTGCTCCAGACCTTCGGTGCATTTGCAGAGAATGGAGGCCTAAAGTAACACAAGATCACATGAGATCAGTGGGGCGAGATCTCACACTACTGATCTTGCATGATCTCATGGTACTTTAAGCCTCTGTTCGCTGCAACAGAGAATGGAACCGAAACCAGGGGACAATTCCATGGCCCTCTGGCGGCCCAATCTGGATGCCGGACACCTCCAGGCCGCTGCCACCCAGATCTGAGGCCGGGGGAATGCTTCCACAGCCCTCCTGTGGCCCGTTTCCAGGCGGTAGCAGCCTGGAAAAGGCCTCTGGTGCCAGGATCGGGCCGCCAGAGGGCCGCAGAAGCATCCCCTGGCATCTGATCTGGGCGGCAGTGGCCTGGAAAAGGTGTCCAGTGCCTGGATCGGGCTGTTGGAGGGCCATAGAAGCATCCCCCAGCCTCAGATTCAAGCAGCAGCAGGAACTGTGGCAGAGAGGAGATCGATCTTTTCCAGATAAGTCCGGCATGGCAGGAAGGGAGGGGAAAGCATGAGGCAACATAGTGGGTCAGAAAGGCCTCGGGGGCCTGTTCCATCACTAGGCCCTCCATTGCCTTCTCCACCCTGAAATACTTCATGTTCACTTTAACGAGCCATGTGTGTCTTAAAGAGCAAGGGAGTGGTCTCGTTCGAGGTACGAGATTCACTGCTACGAGTTTTTGAGTTACGAGTGGAATGGGCAGGCTCTATTACACTTGTAACTAAAGGACTACCTGTATTTGTACCTACTGTGCCCTGTTGTACTGATTTATGAGCTGAATTATATATTTTTAAATTCTATGATAATCTTAAAATGACAGGGTCTACATCAGGGGTGTCAAACTGCTGATCCGCGGTCCGGATGCGTCATGGCAAAACCACGCCCACCCCATTGCTGGCAATGGCAAAAAAGTCACAATACGTCGCGACACACCATGTGACATTGTGAGTTTGACACCCCTGGTCTACATCAATAAAAACCAAGTATATTTTAGGTTTGACTATCTTAGCTAAAAAGCTTGTGAGCTCCAATTGTGATGCTAAAATATAAAATTTTGATTATGGATTTAATATATTTTTATTGGTTGTTTAATTTCTGCTATATTCTAAGCTCTTGATGAATGGGGATTGAAGGAATCACACATTATTTCTACAAGGGGTTTGGGCTTGTACATAACTGATGCCAGTATGTGCAATTTAATTTGGAATTACTTTGGAAACTGAACAGTTTATAGAAGCAATTCATAGTAAGATTTTTTGAAAAGCCCTGTGGTTATTCCTACACCTTTTGTAACTAAAAGCCTTTTCTTGGGATCTAGTTTTGTTTTATAAAATGTACAGTTAATTGCCAGGCTCTGGCCTCTTTCAGTATGAAGGATAAGAAAGAGATTGTGGGACCATATCTTTGATTTTGTTTTCCTTCCTCCCTCTTTCCGTGGAAGAGATAGGTAGATAAGTAGAGGCTTTATTACAAATATCTTGATAAATGAATACCAGTTTCATATATGGTTTTCCATGCATAGGGATCTGGTAGAAGCCACAATGACATCAACATGACACCATCCTTTTGCAAATAAGTGAGTTATAGACTTGCATCACATGACTCAAATATAATAATAATAGTAATAATAAAGTTGGAAGGGACCTTGGAGGTCATCTAGGGTCCCTTCCAACTTTATTATTATATATTTGTACAATGTCATGATGCATGCAATGTCATTTGCCCTGCTCCCTGCCCATTTCCTGCTAACACTTAGTCTTCTGTGTCAGCTGTTCCCAGTTCTTGGATCATTGTGCAGTTTTATGTAATGCTTCCCTAACAGTCGCACTGATGCATAGAGAGTGAGATGGATCTTGAGATTCTTTGTACTGTAGAAGTGATTCCTCTATAATGGTAGTATGCTCTTTAGAAAAATATTATTTTTTACATTAAACTCTGTTTGGGATGTTTTAAAATGAATATCTTTTTTAAAAAACCTATATGTAAAGGAGAATTGAATTACTCTGTCCTTGCAGTGAATTGGGTCTTGTGAGAAATATTGATCATATGGACATAGCCTATACTCCCCTGCTTAAGCATGTGTATTTTAATAACCTAATGTAGACAGAGCAGTTGACACAGCATGTTGCAAATACTAATCAAAGTGTATTAAAATTTTGGCCCTAATAGGGAGCAAAGTGATTTAAACCAGCATTAGTGGTATCTTCTGACTCTCCTGTATGCTACATATACCAGATATTTGAATAAGGCTATGTGCACAGTTCTGCCAATGGTATTCAGTAGTACATGAATGAGACAGTCTAGTGCATGAAAAGTCAGTTGTTCTAAGCATCTGTGAGTGAAATTTAATCATATTTAATGTGTCATCAATTTTCATAAGCAGCTGTCATCTTCCTTTGGGATAATATTAGTGATTGTTAAGGTAGATATTGAACTGCTAACAGGAGACAACTGAAAATTTGTTTGAAACAGATAAAAACCTTCAGATTTTTCTCTCTGGTGAAAATTTCTCTTTCTTATTTGTCTACAGTGCTGGGAAAATGGTATTATTTTATGCAGGAAGATTGCTGAGCAATATGAAAACTATTATGACTACAGAAATCTCAGCAAGATGCGGGTAATGAAATTGGATTTCTTACATATAAATATTATTCACACAGTACAGTCTTTCACAATTAGACTACATTTTTACCCACAGCCCTGAATTTAAGATAATCCCTTAAAGCAAAAGTAGATAAAAAGAACAATAACAACCTAAAAAAGGCAAAAATATTGTGTGATGCCCAATGTGTCTATCTTATTAATTTTGGGTTGTCGGTTCCAGCTGAATCAGATATTGATAATCAAATAGAGATATAAAATTTATTCATCTTCTGTGATTGAAACTAAGAATGTAATAGTGACTTTTGTTTTAAGATATAGTATCTATGAGTATTTATTTTATGAGTTTCAGCTATTGGGTGGTTTTAAAAATATAATGAATAAACAAACTAGGTTTGTGCAAGTGAATCTAGGATTATATGGGTGTAGGCTTTCATGGCTGATATCTGTTGGGCAGTGTTGGGCTTCAGGATTTAGCAACTGTTGTCTCGTTAACAAAAATTCTGATGGCTGGCATCTTCAGAGGCAAGGTGGTTTGCTATACAATCTACAGGCAACTGAGCAGCATCTTACTGGGCTCCTGTCTTTATACACAAGTTATCTGATAACCAGTGACTTTAGAGCTAGGAAATCTGAGGTCTAGACCAGGGCTTTTCAACCTTTTTACCGATTGTACCACTTTTAGGATATGGCAGTATTCGAGTACCACCTAGCAAGGTGTCAAAAACTTGATGACCAAAAAAAAAAAAACCTGTTCAAAGTTGCAATTGCACTGAAATGACTTATGACCATTTTTCACACTTATGACCATTGCAGCATGCCCAGGGTCATATGATTTATATTTGGATGCTTGGCAACTGATTCATAGTTATAATGGTCACAGTGTTCCAGGGTCATGTGATTCCCTTCTGCAACCTTTTGACAAGCAAGGTTGTCTTAGCTTAGCCGGAACCCAGTACTTACATTTTTTTTTCTTCCTTAAATGCTGGCTGCGCTCCTTACTTTCCTTTCTAGCCAGTAGCTAATTCTTGAAGGGGAATGTGCCTTTTTAAGCTAGTTCACTCAGCAGCTTGTCTTTTCTGTCTCTGGAGGCCTTTCCTTGTTTGATCAATATATGGAAGAGGGAAAATAAGGGGGGTCAAATTCTTCCTTCAGAAGGAGATGGGAATGAGAAAAAGGGAGGCAGGGAAGGGAGGGAGGAAAGGAAGTCCTGCCTTAGCACTTGGCCACCAACAGCTCTGCCATTGACTTTGCTTGTCAAAAGGTTGCAGAAGGGGATCACATGACCCTGGAACACTGTGACCATTATAAATATGAATCAGTTGCCAAGCATCCAAATATAAATCACATGACCCTGGGCATGCTGCAATGGTCATAAGTGTGAAAAATGGTCATAAGTCATTTCAGTGCAATTGCAACTTTGAACAGTTTTTTTTTTTTTGGTCATCAAGTTTTTGACACCTTGCTAGGTGGTACTTGAATATTGCCATATCCTAAAAGTGGTACAATTGGTAAAAAGGTTGAAAAGCCCTGCACTAAACCTTTTGGCAAACAGTCTGGAGTAGGTCAGCACTTCCTTAATATTTCCTGTAGCTGTGCAAAGCAAAATAAAGTTAAAGTAACATGATGTAACACTTTGCATCACAAAGTAACACTTTGCTGTTATGCCATAGCACTTTGTGAAATAGCTTTGAAGGAGTACTTCAGCTGAACCTTTGAATCCGTACAACACCATAGTACAAATCAAAAGAGAAAAAAGTGAAGCAGGAGCCAAACAAATGCTGTTTCTTTTAATAAATCTAAAACTCTCTAGTACCATTTTTAGTACCATTGGACTGAAATCATTTTTTGATATCTGTAGGAAATCAAGTTGAATGATATTTTTTGTTTTGCTTTTTTGATTAGTACAGAAAAAAATACACAAAATGTCCTTCTTTTTCATTTGTTTATTTATCTAAATCCACATAGTTGATGGAAGCTTCTTTATATGATAAAATTATGGATCAGCAACGTTTGGAGCCTGAGTTTTTCAGAATTGGATTTTATGGGAAGAAGTTTCCATTTTTCTTACGCGTGAGTATAGATTTTTTTAATACAAAAATTAACACACATGACAATGTTAGGCCCATACTATTAGAACATTTACAGATTAAAAACTAGGTACAACACTTTAATAAAATTGTGTGTAGTATTTAAATATACTTTGAAATTTTCATCTGTCTTCTAGTATTCTGTTGCTTATACTGTTCTGCTTTGTTGTTCCTTATCAAGATTAATCCTGTTTCATGCAGGCTTTTCATGAATAACAAAAAGATGGCTAGGAACTATTTTCCATTGTCACAGAGACTAGCCCCCCAAATTGGAAAAAAGTTGCAGCATGCTGAAAAATATGCTGCTGGTAACATCTGTAAAATCATAGAAAAGTCTGCCTAAGTAGGTTGTTGTTCTCCAGTTCCAGAAAAGAAGGTAGTTTTATTGGTTTTCTTGTACATTGTATTGACACCTTGAGTTCATTGGTGTTGGAGAAGACTCCTGCAAATACTTGGATAGTCAGAAAACAAGCCAATGGATCGTCAAACAAATCAACCCAGAGTTCTCACATAAGGCACAAATGGCCAGGTTCAAATTCCCACCTCTCTGGGAAAGATGGAAGAAAAGAGAGAAGAGAAGAGGATGACCTGTAGCAAGGTGGATGGATTCTCTTACAGTAGCTATATGTGCAATTGTTAGGAGACTTGAAAAAACAAGTTAGGGACAGATCATCTTGGAGAAAAGCTATCTATGTGCTCCCTAAGAACTGAAAATGATTTGATGGCACATAATCAGTTTAATTGATTTTCCTGTGCATTGATGAGAATAGGATTAGATAATCCTTGTGGTCTAATTCCACAGTTCTGTGATTCAAAGAGGTTGGGCAGTAAAGAACACCCAGGAATCTTTCTGGTGAAGGTGAGGTAGTTATTCCCAGTAGGAAAAATTTCCACTGTACACTTCATACTAGGCCTTTTAGGTCTAGTCAGCCTCAGCAAGCAAACCCTAATATAGGAACTACAGGAATAATAAGGCAGCCTAGGCCTCAAATCTTTTGGCTTCAGGACTCCTTTATATTCTTAAAAATTATTGGGAACCTCAAAAAATTTTTGTTTCTGTGGGCTATGTCTATTGATAAATACCAAATTAGAAATTAAAATTGAGTAATTTTTAAAAAAGTATTCATTTTAACATAACAATAAACCCATTACATGTTAATATAAATAACATATTTTAAATGAAAAATAATTATATTTTTCAAAATAAAAAAAAAGTTTTACATTTTTGCAAATCTCTGGCTTAATAGAAGACAGCTGGATTCTCATACCTGTTTCTTCATTCAATCTTTTGCAATATGCTATTTTGATTGAAATGTATGAAGTATATGAAAAAAAATCTGGCCTTACTTCATTATACTGTTGAAGGAACAATCTTCACCAGGGTCCAGTCCAAGCTGGGAATAATCAGAATAATCAGAAAGAAGGTTGTAGTTTATTGAAGAGGAGAGCCAGACAGAAAGATAACTCTGAAAAAACTGACCACATGCAGAGAGCAGTGGGCTTTTATACCTTCTGGGGCTCTTGAGGTTTTTCCCTGTTCCTGTTTGAGGTTTTGTATTTCCTGTGTCATGTACTTTGACCTGAGTCTGAGTGTGTCCTTTTGGTGGGTTAAGTCTGTTATGTCTCTTGTCCTTAGAATTTTGGTGGGCGTATGTAAATTTTAGGTGTCTTTGTCTTCATAATAGCTTCCTGGCTCCAACCTTCCTGAATGGATTATTACATCTGCATTTCTAAAAGCTGGCCTCTGCCTAGTTTCTGCTTGGGGGAGAGGGGCTGGGGCTGGTTTCTGGGGGCTGGTTTCTGTCTTTTTAAAGATATTCTCCATTATTCCTTTGGGGAAATATATTCTGCCTTTTTAATATTCCCCAAAATATTACTTTCTCTGGATTCTTTCCACAATAATCCCCCCTTTGTGCCATAAGAGTGTGAGTGACACACTTTTACTGGCACAAGATTAAAAATTGATCTGGTCAGGGAGACTTGATAAATAAACATTGAAACTCAATGCAAAAAGGGAAGGCACTAATAGAGGCAGCAGAAAAGATCCCTGCAGTGACTCCCAAAAGGGGAGCTTCCAACCCATAAAGGTCTAAAAGTAAGGGCAAAAGTTCTGTTAGATGGAAAAGAAATTTATAGTGTCCAATATTCTGTGCCAATTATTTTAGATGTTTGATGCCACTTTGAGCTTCCGGTCAGGTTTGCACATTCCTCCAAAATTCTTCACAGCCATGGTTTGCCTCAGTACATAACAACTGACTGCCCATTTTCAAGGGTTGTTTCCTGCCTTAGCTCTTAGATCAGTGCATCCAGGTTTGTGATGTCCAATTGAGGTTAGCCAGTATGCAAGCCAGGCTATTAATATTATTTTTTAAATTGCACACGGTGAGTCCACCAGTGCAACATATTCAGGGCTTGGGTTTTGGAGATCTCTTTCCTGCTACCTCCTCAGTGAGAGCATATGAATTGCAAATAGCCTGGGGGGGCCTGGTTACCTCCCCCTTGGAATTTTGTGGAAGTTGTGCATGCAAAGCTTTAATGCCACAGAGCAAGAACCAGTCTAAGAAGCTTTACATGGAGGTAGGTGAAGGAGATAGCCTTAGTGTGATTCTGAATGGTATGTGTGCATATGTGCATGCAGCTACTTCTACAAAACATGTAATACAAATATCCTTGACAAATTTGCCTCGCACCAGACAGAAATCCAAGGTGTTCAGTACTTGCTGTGCCAACTATTCCCAAATGCCATCCCTCCATAAATACATTCAACTGGCTTATTACAATACAAATGAGGCAAGAAGAAAACCTTACAATGAGTTTCTGCCCTCCCCCCATAGTCTTCCTAGCTGTCTTCTGAGGCTTCACATGGGGACCAATGTTCCAGGACTCCTTCCTTTCTCTGCAGCTTTCACGGGCATCTGGGTGATGTAGCACTGGGAAGATCTGTTCCACTCTAGTTGCATGGTGGCTTTTTAGTGGATGGCTGGATTCAAACCCAATTCCATGGCTTGAATGGAGGATCTCCTCTGGAGGTAGTGTCTGGGTCAGTGTGGTCTGCTTCCAAAGGTTGTGGGGGTCATCTGTGCAGGGCTGAAAGATATGAGAACAAGGTCTCCTCTCCCCAATACAGTTGGAAAACAAAGAGCATTTTAATAGCCTTTTCAATTAATTGTGGATATGCTTTGAAAATTCAGCAAGTGCTAGTTTCTTAAAGATTAGCTACAGTGCAGAGTCTGAAATAAGTGATCTTTCTGTCAAATTAAAATCCATTGGTCTATTGTGCACTTTGAATGGATTTTTTTTAACCTATGCATGATTTTGTAACATCCTATAGTAGGCATTTGGAAAATATTGGTTATGAAGAACTTCAAAAGATTGACTTTTCATTGTACAACATCCAAAAATCATGTTTGTTTATATCACTTATCAGAAAGAGGAGGAGCCTGAACTGTCAGCCCAGCAACATACATTTACAGCAGCTCCGCTCAGTTTTATTATTTTATTATATAATTAGCTTATTTTTTACTTAACTAACTTTGTTTGGATGAGACGATAGTGAAGACAAATACATAGATAACGGATTTTGTCTTGAACTGATAGTTATGGGGAAAAGAAAGAAGCGCCATGGTATTAGCCCGGGACATCTCCCTCCTTTAAACTCTGCAAAACAGCCAAGAATTGAGGAGCACTTCTCACGAAAAGAAGTTTAATTTAAAAAAAATTCTCCCCCCCCCCATATCTAACAAATTTGAAGCACTATAATGGGACTTCCAAACAGAGCTGGCAAAACAAAAACTATTAGAGCTTTCCTCATTTCTTGGGGAAAAGCAAAATGATAGCCAGTCACCATTACAAGTAACCAACCCGGGTACCTGTTCCATGAGAGTTGAAACGAAGCCCAAAAATAATAAGAAAGATCAGAACATAGAGAGCTACCATGGGAAAATCCAACTGACTTTATGGCAGAACAATGCCTCCTCACAGCACAAACGGTTTTCTCAATATTTGAGCATCTTACAGCCATAAAACATGAATTGGAGGCATTGAAAAGAAATATAGCCGTTTTTCTTCAAAAGCAACAATCCTCTACTCTCACAAAAGCCTCTGTAACAGACACAGTCAAATCTCCCACTCTTGCTAATAAGGAGCAAAGAATGAAAGTAGTAAGTAAAGAACTTGTCAAAAAGCCGCAGATTTCTAAGAATAACTCACTATCTTCTGATAAAGCAAAGAGAGGGAGCATACACTCACTATCTTCTGATAAAGCAAAGAGAGGGAGCTGTACATTTCCACCCCAGGCCACCCCAATGATGCCCTTGACGTGATGGCTCGGTGCCTGGAGGCCGTACGGGTCTGGATGGGGAGAAACAGACTCAGGCTCAACCCTTCCAAGACTGAGTGGCTGTGGTTGCCGGCGCCCCGACATAGTCGACTGACTCCGTCGTTGTCTATAGGGGGCGAAACTTTGGCTCCCTCAGAGAGGGTGCGCAATTTGGGTGTCCTCCTGGATCCACGGCTGACACTAGAAGATCAGTTGGCGGCCGTGGCCAGGGGGACGTTTTATCGGGTACGCCTGATTCACCAATTGCGGCCTTTTTTGGATCGGGACGCCTTGCGCACAGTCACTCATGCCCTTGTCACCTCCCGCCTGGACTACTGTAACGCTCTCTACATGG
>NW_015386154.1:253438-262847 GCF_001527695.2 Protobothrops mucrosquamatus | reverse complement strand
TGGCCTAAGTATTACTTTTAATTAGTTTTCTATTGGTTTTAAAGGATACTAATTGGCCTATTGCAATATTTTATTTTAATTGATTTTAAAATGTGGTATGTTTTTTGTATTTGTTTACTTGTTTTTAACGGGCTGTAAGCCGCCCTGAGTCCGCAAGGAGAAGGGCGGGGTAGAAATCTAATAAAATCAAAATCAAAAAAATACAAATGTTAAAGATTCCTCAGAAGCCAGCAAAGTATCCTCCACCAAATTAAATTGTCACCAAATGGATGAAAGCATCAGAAACTCAAGAATTGTATACAGATATCCTAGAAAGTAAATTTCAAGGATCATATCTATATGGGTTTGAAACCTTAATTGCCAATATAAAATTAGTTCTCACCAATGCAACATTGCCTCATTCCGGAAAGTGGGTTATAAAGAATAGAAAATGGTTTGATCGGGATTGTGTACAGTTAAAGAGGGCATATAATAAGGAATACAGAAAAAGTAAAAAGTCCCCTTTTGAGGATCAAACTCACTACCTAAGATGTTTGAAGACAAGGCCCTTTTAAAGGAAAAGAAAAGTGCAACATTGAAGGAGTCCTGGTGCAAATTAATTGAATCAGGATGAAATATACATTCCTTTTATGGCGCATCATTAGAGGACTAGGAAAATCACTCCCTCCCCCAACCATCCAAGTACCAATTCACACCTGGGAGGAATACTTTAGAGAGTTGTATAAGGACCCTGCCAGTGAAATGAATGAGAGCCAGATTAATTTGGACCCAGCCCCTTTCTGCCCCCCAGTTACACCACAAGAGATATCCTGGTTGATTAGATCCCTTAAAGTTAATAAGGTTCCCAATGCTGATTGTGTTCTCCCAGAAATAAGTAAAAAGGACGTTAGCTGGTGGACACCCCTTTTAGCATTTCTCTTTACATTTATAGATCAGACTGGATGTATGCCAAGAGACTGGAGAATGGCAATTATTGTACCAATCTATAAAAAGGGCAATAAAAATGATCCATGTAACTACAGGCCCATTAGTCTACTGAGTGTTGTTAGCAAGTTGTATGCTAAGCACCTAAACCACAAACTTCAAGATTGGATAATCTCAGAGATATAATTAAAGACGAACAAGCTGGATTCAGGGAAGGGAGTTCAACAGTTGACCATATTTTAATACTTCACCACCTTGTACAAAAATATACATATAAAAAGAAATGCACTCTTTTTTTGGCCTTCCTTGACTTTAAACAGGTCTGATTCAATATCCAGAAATACCCTCTGGGATAAATGCCTCCTTTATCGCAAACAAAAACTATATTCTAACTCCACCTAAGGTGTAAGGTATAACCTACAAGGGACTTTATCTGGCTCAGTAAGTGTACAAACAGGAGTACGCTAGGGCTGTATTTTGGCTCCTTCCCTTTTCAATCAGTTTAAGGGCAAGTGGCAAGCTAATAACACACCGGGAGCACCCCGAGTCCACTAGCACTTTCAAATCTACTCGTGCACCCGTCTTGAGGACTATGAGTTTGGCTGTGAGAGAAAAAGGCAGAATGGGTCGACTCAACATTGGGTCGTTCTCCCCCTTGTCATTGCTGTCGTAGGAGGGCAGAGCAGTGGCAAGTCCAGCTTGGGCCTCGGCGCTCTCCTGCATGGGTGATGTAACCTGGGCGATGGGTTCTTGCGTGATCCAGTTTGACTTCTCTTTCGCCAGCTGCTGGACTGGTTTCTTCCTCGCTGGTGGTCCTGATCTGCTCTGCTATTGGGGGTATGGGACCGGACAGCTCGCTGCTCGTTGTCCTTGTTGCCCACATCTGAAGCATTTGATTGGTGGATTAGCAGGTGGTCTGGGGGCACCGCGGTTGTGATGGCTGGAAGCTTATGGGGGGTGGTCGTCTGGTCTGTTCTGGTTTCTGCCCGGCTTCCTGAGGTGGTGGCTTCTTATAATGAGCCAGCTCGACGTCCAACCTTACTGCTGCCTGGTACCATTCCTGCAATAGGTTAGGGACAGCTCGATAGACGCAGGCCTGGGAAAGGGATCATCCAGCCCCTCCTTGAAGTGGTGCTCTAGGGACTGTTCAGGCCACCTTTCTATTCGACCTGCTACATTACAAAATTCTCATACGTATTCCAGAGCAGGTCTGCCATCTTGTTTTATCTTATGTATTTGTTTTTCCACTTTGATGGCTATGGATGGGTCCTCGAACCTGGTTCTTAATCCAAGGAGGAAGAGATGGAGGTTCCCTAACTCAGGCGCTTGTTCGTTGTACAAATTGTTTAGCCATTCAGATGCTTCCCCTTCCAAATTGGCCATGACCACATCGACCATAGCAGCTGGATTCGTGTAGAAATTGGCATTGCTATAGGAACGTACTTGATTGAGGAAGAAGATCAGCTTCTCCGGGTTACCGTCAAATGTTACTCTAAGGGGTGGTGCCATCATGGGTTGCTGCCCCCCCTCAGTGTGGCTACATTCCCAGCAGTTGCTGGCTTCTCTGCTGGGGCTGTTGTACCCCAGTGGATGCCGACCTCCCAATGGTGGCTGCGGCATCCCCAGTTGCTGCAGGCCCCCCAGCGGTTGCTGCACATTCAGGGGCTGTTGCCACCCCCACTGCTGCTGCACTCCCAACAGCTTCTGACCTCCTGGCGGTGGTTGCTGCAGCATCCCCAGTTGCTACAGGCCCTCAGGCAGTTGCTGCAGATTCAGAGGTTGCTGCCAGCCCCACTGTTGCTGTGCTCCCACCTGTAGCTGGCCTCCCGTCGGTGGCTGCGGCATTCCCAGTTGATGCAGGTCTCCCAGCAATTGTTGCACATTCAGGGGCTGGTACCAGCCTCACTGCTGTGATGCTCCCCCCTGTGGCTGACCTCCCAGTGGCAGTGGCTGCGGCATCCGCAATTGTTGCTGGGGCCCCAACGGCTGTAGCGCTCTCACCTGTTGCTGCCCGGCCAACAGCTCCCGCAGCTGCTGCATTAAATCATGTTGAACACTCATATCTTGAGTCTTCCCCCTGTATAGGCTTTGGGCTTGGGGGTGCCGACGGTGAAGCTCTGGGCTATGTGACCAATGGTAGCGACAGTCAGGGCTTTCACAGTACCTGTGGCAATCTGAGCTTCTAGAGGAGTGACAACGTCTCGGGCCTCTGTGTTCAGAGTGACGACTGGGACTGTCCCTCCTTGCAGGGCTGGAGGTTAATGTTGGTGGCTTCGAAGACGGGGAAGCCACTTGTGCTCCATAGGTGGGGCTGGGACTTCTTTTAGGCACAGGTTGGCGTCTGCTCCGCCGATCATCATGATCACTTGCGTGGGAAGAGTGAGAGGGTTGCTCCCCACTCTTCATCTCTAGCCCCTCAAACCTCTCCACCAACTTCTCCACCGATTGGCTACCGGCTGCGGACAGGTATTTCCACTCTCCGGAGTCCTCAGTAGTTGATTTCCTGATTCTCCAGTGGCTCAGGGAATGCAATTCTCAAGATGTTCCCTCTTGCAAATCAACTCCGGACGCTTTCGAAAAATTTGCTTCCGGCAGGGTCATCTCAAGGTGCTTGGAGTCTCCACTGGGCAGGGTCCACTCTGATGACCAGATCAGCTCCCGCATTTTGGGTCTTGCCCCCAGCTGTAAGGCCTTCTTCTTCAGCTGTAAGATTCCTTCTTCACCGGTGCGCTGGCTTGCTCTTCCTCCGCTGAGGCTGCAGCCATGGCCAGGGTGCTGGATCCAGGCACTTCTTCCTTTTCCATGTTGAGATCTTCCCTGAGTCTTTGTCAGTCTATCCCTCGACTTAGGGAGGTGACTGGAGCTCAGGACCACAAGGCAATTAAGGTAGAAAATGGAAGTTTGGGGGTTAATGTCATGGTTCCAACAGATGAAACCCATCAAAAGAACTTCGAGGCAAAATTCTTCCTTAAAGAACGTTTATTCGGGAAACAGAGTTTGAACCCAAAAATTAAATTCCCTTCCCCTGGATACAAAGTAACAAAGTACAATTCCCACCCCCAATAAACTGTCATAAAACACATTCCCCAATTAGCTTCAAGTGCGGGCTTTCTCCTCAGCTCCTCAGCCCGCCAAAACATTATCAGCTTGTCCTTGAGTTCCCATAGCAGCGTTATGGCATAGGACCTGGCTATCTCCGAGACCGCCTTCTGCCGCAGATTCCCTCCCATAGACCGGTACGCGCTCACAGAGTGGGTCTCCTCAGGGTGCCGTCGGCCAAGCAGTGTCGGCTGGCGACCCCCAGGGGGAGGGCCTTCTCTGTGGGTGCCCCCGCCCTCTGGAACAAACTACCCCCCCAGATCCGGGTGATTCCGGATCTCCTGACTTTCCGCCGCGCCCTCAAGACATGGCTTTTCCAGCAAGCGGGCCTGGCCTAGGGTGGATTTTAAATCGGGTTCATTTTTAGAAAATTTTAAATGTCACAACTTAAAATATTTGGGTTTTAATTGGTTTTATTCGGCGGGGATTGTGGGTTTGTTTTTGTTTTAAAAAATGTTGTGAGCCGCCCTGAGTCCTCTGGGAGAAGGGCGGGATACAAATTGAATAAAATGAAATGAAATGAAATTATTATGGCTAGCTGAGCTTACATCCCAACCCCCCCCCGCTGTACCTGATTTCTAAAAGTAAGAAAAAGCATGTTAAAGGAATAGAGAAAATGGCTGCGATTTTATCAGTTGTCAGAGCAGGAACATCCAATGTTAGCAGCGTTGACATCCTCCCAATTTAGCATAACACAAAATACCAATACTTCTTTATGCTGACAATGCTGCTATTATTTGACAAAGTCCTGTTGGACTCAAGAGAGCTATTTCAGCAACATTAAAATACTGTAGACAAAATAATCTGATCCTCAATTTCAATAAATAGAAAATCCTAGTTTTTGTTAAAAGAACTATTCAATACTCTTGGAGAGTGAAGGACACAATTTAGAACAGGTCAGTATATTCAAGTACGTTGGGGTGGTTTTCCATATGATCTGGACCACACGATGCAATCAGTCCTTAGGTTCTCAAATGCTAGCAAACACTTTTTTTACACAGGTGGAGGACAATTAGTCCCCGCAGCGTTAAAACTCTTTGAGGCTAAAACATTGATATAAATTCTCTACTGGGCACAAAAGGATTTTTTTTTTAAGAAAGAGGCTTTAGAAACCATACAAACAAAATTCCTGTGATCCATTTTAGCTGCACGTAGCAGGACATCAAATGCCCAATTGAGAATTGAGACAGGAATGCCTCAAATTCAGGTAAGGGCCTGGAAGATGATGATAATTTACTGATTGAAAATTCTATTCTCCCCAGAAGCCTTGACTCCTGTTATCCTGATAGACAACTTTCCCTCTCCTTGGAAACAGGCAATAGAGCATAAGCTGGCTTTCTATGGACTTTTTAATATCCCTAGGCTACAATCAAGCCAAGCAAGTCGTTATCAATAGAATAAGAGACATGGAATTCCAGCTAGAACTTAACAGGATATCTCTCCACAGCAGAAATTGGATTAAATGGGATGTGTGGTAACCAGCAAGATATCTGAAAGACCTGACTTTTCCTAAAAGTAAAATAGCATTTTTCAGAGACAGACTTAATATCCTTCTCTCAGCACTTCTGCAGGGTAGGTATGATAAAACCCCAATAGCTGAGCGAATGTGTACATGTGGCAATGGGGAAGGTGAAGATATCTCACATGTTCCACTGTGCTGCAAGTTCTATAGAGACATCAGATCAATGTATATTTTCCCTCTATTAGAGTTATTCTAGGGAGATCAGATTATCTTTATGTGAACCTTCTTCTTCAGGTTTCAAATCTAGCCATCACTCATGCTGCTGCAATGATAATAAGGAAAAAATATCTAAAGAACTAAAGATCCTTATTCATATTACTACTTTACTTAGTTATTTTCCAATAATTTTAGATCACTTATTATCTAAAATTATTTAGATAATTTATTATCTAAATTTTATTAATTTTATTATTATTTTAATGTGCCAGGACTTTTATCCACAGTTAGTTTTGCACTATTAGTGCAAATGTCAACACAATTGTTCCAGATGAATCATGAGATTCAAAAAAGCTATTCAACACTTTGTGTGCTTCAAAACCACTTGTTTTTATTGCCATGCAATAAAAAGTCTTCTGTCATTAGTTGCTACTGATACTAGATGAATATGAGCAAAATAGCAAGTCCATCAAAATATATAGATTCATTTAGTTGTAAGGCACAAATATAATTTTGCGGACAAGATATTCACTCTGTCTCCTTGTTTGCAGCTAAATCTTTAATTCACTGAGTTACTGAATCATTCCAAATAGTACTGCCATGATTTCTTTTACAGCCTTTTCATCCATTTTTACAGCCTTTTCATCCTTTTCATCCATGAATTGTGCAGCATTTGTGTGTACTTCTTCAACAAATGCAATACATTAATCACACATCATGTAGCCTCTGGAAAACTTCACTGTACATTTATTAGAAAATGAGAATGAAAAGGGCAAATAATGAGTTAGTATTATTATGAAAATAGTTTTGACCTTGTAGACCACACAAAAAGGTCTGCAGAACTGCTGGGCTAGACCATTTAGAGAGCAACTTGGGCAAAGAATTTTCCTTACAGGTAGTCCTGAACTTAAAACAGTTCATTTAGTGACTATTCAAAGTTACAATGGCACTGAAAAAGTGACTTATGACCATTTTTCACACTTACTACTGTTGTAGCATCTTCATGGTCACATGATCAAAATTCAGACGCTTGGCAACTAACTCATAGTTATGACAGTTGCAGTGTCCAGGGATCATATGGTCACTTTTTGCCACCTTCTGACAAGCAAAATCAATGGGAAAGCCAGAATCACTTAACAGTGTTGTTACTAACTTAACAACTGCAGTAATTCACTTAACAACTGTGGCAAGAAATGTTGCAAAATAGGGTAAAATTCACTTTACAACTGTCTCACTTAGCAACAAATATTTTGGGCTCAATTGTAGTTGTATGTCGAAGACTATCTTATTAAACTGATGATAAACTGATTCAGTCCATCTACCTTGTACTTGTGACATTCCTACTGTGGCAGATTTGAAAATTATAGTCCTTGTTTAACAACTACAGTTGGGACTGGCAATTCAATCATTAAGTGAAGCAGTAGCTAAGTGAAACTGTGTCTCTGCTTATGATCTTTAGTTTTCCTTTGCTTTACAGACATACCAGGATTGCTTGAAAAATTACTTTTTCATTACTGTTGTAACTATGAACAGTCACTGTCCAAGGCAGTTGCTAAACACTATCTGTATATGCTAAGAAACCTATTTTCATTCTGTGTTCAGTAAAGCTTCAATTTACAGACACTTTATAATTTCTATATATAGTGCTTTCTTTTTATATTCAATGTATCTAAAACTGAAGCATGTTTTTGCTGGTTTAACAATTATTGCTTCTCAGCTTGCCAATGAACTTGGGGGGAGGGAAAGGGATCGGAATGCAGATTTCAAAAGATCAAGAAAGCAGACCATGATAACCAAGAACAGCTCACCAGATATCTGGCCAGACCCAGAGATAGTTTTCATAACAATATTTTTCCTCCTGATTGGGCAATCTGATTTGACCAAGAAGAAGGAGGAGGAATTCTATACTTTTACTATATGGGATTGGGTTTTGCCAGAGCTGGTTTTGCTTCCATGTGTGCCAAAATAATGTACTCAATAAAGTTTTACATTAAGAGTTTGGAAAGCCTGGGAAGTGTTTACTTGGTTGGGTTCGTCAGTTGGAACCTTGACATTAAACCAGCACTCTTTTAAGAAAAACTTTTTCAAGGAGTCCCGAGCTCCTGCAGCCTGTCTGGTCGCCTCCAGAAGAGCTGTGAAGACTTGGGAAAGATGGCCAGAGTGGAACCGGCAAAAGAGAGCCCAGCCATGGGCCACTTGGACTTCAGCGCCCAGGTGCTGGGAACCCATCTGAAAAAGCAGCTGACTGCACGAGATGGGGCCATAACAGTAGGTAGCCACAGCCAGATGGGGAAGGAGCTATGGATGGTGGTGCCAAGGGCTGCTGAAGCTGAATTCCCACTATCTCCCCTGGGGGAGCATCTGCCCAGGTCCTGAGGTAGAAAGGAAAGAGACCAGCAGAATGGGCAGAACAGGTGCAGTGGAGATATCTGATGGCCTATCACAGTCCATCGGTTGAACAGCCGAGAGAGAGATTCCTTGGGCTGAACAGCGAGGAGGGGAACTGGAGTGGAAGATAGAGCTATTCCATTGGAACAGAGTCCAGCCAACCCTTGCTGACCGCCGTAGTTCCACTGCCTCAATCCCGACAGAACACAAGACCCACGGTGGCCATGGGAGCAGCCAGCCCTGGAGAACCACAGTTCCCCAACCCACTCTGGCCCAGGTCCAAGGGGCTGCCAGGGTCCCACACGCAGCAACCCAGCAACAAGGGGCCGCCGGACAGCCACCTCCCCAGCTGGTGGCCGCTGGTGCTCAACCTTGGCCTTTCTCTTAGAGAACAGGATGGCTACCAGGATACTGGGGTGCACCAGAACCCCTGGGACCCCCACTGATCAGAGTTACAGTATGTTTGACAGGAATCTAGAGAAGTTAGTGTTTTTCCTTAACCAGATGTGGGCACATCTGGACCGGTATGGGCCAGTGTATGCCATCGATGTAGCCTGCATGAATGCCATTGTGGCCAACTTTGAGGGAGAAGCAGTGGAGTGGGTGATGGGATGCCATGACCAGGGAGCCCCCAAATTAGGAGACCCTGACATGTTTTTAGGGGAGCTCAGGGACTGCTTCAGAGACAACATCCATGTCCGGTGAGCAGAATCTGAAATCCACACCATCAGAGAGGGAAGTAGACCAGCAGCAGAATACATTCGAGAGTTCTGGAGACTGGCGGGGAAGCTGAGACACTGACCGGAGCGACTCTTGGTCCATTACTTCAGGGACAGCCTGAACCAAGAGCTATATCACATGTGATTGCCTCAAGGGCTGCCGGATCGGATCCAAGACTGGTACCAGCTGGAGACAAACGTGGAGCTAGGCCTAATGGAATACAGAAGGCATGGAGGAACCGAAAGCTGCCCGAAGAAGAGCCAAGGGAGACATCTGTTAGAGCAGAAATCTCCTGCCATGCCGGCTGCCAGACCTACTGAAGTTCCAAGGTGCACGCCTGGCCCCTGCTTCCGATGTAGCCAGGAGGGCCATTGAGCAGCCACCTGCCTGGCACCTACCCCAAATAATAATAATAATAATAAATTTAATTTATATGCCGCCCTTCTCCCAACGGGACTCAGGGCGGCGCACAACATATTTAAAACAAAACATAAATACATTCCCCCCCGATAAAACCGAATTAAATCAAATTTTAAAGTTGTGTCTCTGTCAAATTGTTAAAAGATAAACCCCAAATAAAATCCTCCCTAGGTCAGGTCC
>NW_015386154.1:236592-253233 GCF_001527695.2 Protobothrops mucrosquamatus | reverse complement strand
TTGCGTGCCCTCTCTGAGGGGGCCAAAGATTCGCCCCCTATAGTCAGCGATGGCGTCAGCTGACCATACCGAGACGCCGGCAACCACAGCCACTCGGTCTTGGAAGGGTTGAGCCTGAGTCTGTTCCTCCCCATCCAGACCCGTACGGCCTCCAGGCAGCGGGCCATCACGTCAAGGGCATCGTTGGGGTGGCCTGGGGAGCCCTGACTTCACAGAACCAAAAAAATCCACCCAAAAAGGGGAAAGAGAAATCTTGAATAGCATGCCAGGTCATTGAGGTCTCCACCCCCCCCAAGCAAGGGGAGGATTTGCAGCTAAACCTCTATGACAGCAAGAGCGAGGGGGACGATGACCCAATGGTAAGTGAGACCATCAGTCCCTTATCAGTGCAGGTGGAGATTGTGCCTACCTCGGGAGTGAAGGGAAGGCCCTGATAGACTCTGGTTGCACCAGATGTTTGGTCAGCCTGCAGACAGTAACGCAACCTGCGGAAGCTGTACCAACATCTGAAATTTAAACAAGTCGACCGCTCCATGGTGTTGGTGGTGGTGTTTGCCTGCCTCCTGCCTAACTGAGCCGGTGCTCCTGAAGTTAGGAAACCATGAAGAAATTATTCGATTCATGGTGGCACCAAAGATAACTGAAACCATGATATTGGGGCTAGCCCGGTTAGCAAAGTGGAACCATATTGTGCATTGGGAGAAGGACAGGAGATATATAGTGATGGCGAAGATGGTTCCCACCCCCCCAGGAAAAAGCGCCCCAAAACTAAGTGTCAGGAGGAGGCAAGGAAGAAGCCCAAGAACACAAAGGGGGCTTTGGAATGAAAGTCAGAAGCTCCAGCTATCCCCCCAAAATATCGGGACTTAGCCAAGGTGTTCAGTGAAAAAGAATGAGACATCTCCCCCCCCAACATCCCACAGACAGTACAATTGAAATCTTACCTGGGGCGAAACTCCCCAAGCCAAAAATGTACTTGATGACTCCAAAAGAAATGAAGAAGCTGAGACATTGTACATTGACAAAAACTTAGTTAGGGGGTTCATCCAACCTGCAAAATCCTAAGTGGCAAACCCAGTGCTGTTCAAAAAGAAGAAAGATGGCTTGCTGAGATGTGTGTCAATTTTCATGGGATAAACGTATGTGAAAAAACATGTATCCCCTCCCGCTCATGAAGGACATGCTGGGCCATCTAGCTAAGGGGAAAGTGTTTATGAAGTTGGACCTGAGGGAGGTGTATTACCGGGTGAGGATCAAGGAAGGCGACGAATGGAAGACAGCCTTTAATTGTCCACTGGTTTGCTATCAGTTTCAAGTGATGCCTTTTGTGCTACAAGGGGCCTCTGCTGTGTTTATGCAATTGATTAATGAAGTGCTGCATGAGCACCTATACAAAGAGGTCCTAGTGCAGGGGTCCCCAACCCCCGGTCTGTGGACCAGTACCGGGCTGTGGCATGCCAGAAACTGGTCCGCACAAACAAGCAAAGCCCCATCTGTGGGATGCAGGCAGTACATGAAACTACGCCCCCTCTGGTCTGCAGAAAAACCTCTGTCCACAGAACCAGTGCCTGGTGCTCAAAAGGTTGAGGACCTCTGTCCTAGTGTATTTAGATGCCATCCTTATCAAGTCAATGAAGAAGCATGTGATGTTAGTACAGCACGTACTGAAAAAGCTTTTGGATGCTAAACTGTATGCCAAGTTGTCAAAATGTGAATTTCACAAGACCAGTCTAGACTATCTAGGCCCATGTTGGCGAACCTATGGCACGCGTGCCACAGGTGGCACACAGAGCCCTCTCTGTGGGCACACGCACCGTTGCCCCAGTCCTAGGCCTCCGCCGCCCTGTGCAAAAAAAGGAAAAGGTTCAATCAATCAATTTCAACTTCTCGCAGGAAAAAAAAGATCTTGCAAAATTGGAATTGTTTGATTGAACTTTATTTTCAGTCCCACACAGCAGCAGAGGAAGTGACATGTTGGAGCTGGAAAAAAGGTGCCGTGAGGGGGTGGGGGGAGCAGCGGGAGCAGGGCGCTCCATGCAAGGGGTGGAGCAGGACCTGTTGCTTCCCTCCCCCTGCCAGACATCTGCCAAAGCCACACAGGGTAAGGTTACTGCGCCCGTCCCTGCCCAGATGCCCTCGCCGCCCCCAAGCGTTTTTTTTACTAACCTGCCTTTCAGCTGCATTTCGTTTCTCCATTCACTTCTCATCCTTCGCCATGTGTTTGTGGGACAAAAAAAAAGATCTTGCGAGATCTCGCAAGAAGTTAGAAAGTCTCATGGAACTTTTTTTTTTACTGATAGTCCCACAAACACATGGCGAAGGCTGAGAAGTGAACGGAGAAACGGAATGCAGCTGAAAGGCAGGTTAGTTAAAAAAAACGCTTGGGGGAGGCGAGGGCATCTGGATGGAGGTGGGGGCAGCAACCTTACCTTGCATGGTGGTGGGAGAGTTAACGGCGGGTGCAGGGGTCCCAGGAGGAGCTGTGCAAAGCAGGTGGAGGGGAGGCCGGGCAGATTGCGGACGCCACTCCTCACCTCAACGCTGCTGCTGCCGGCACCCTGCTGCTTTGGCCAAAGCAACCCAGCCATCGCTGCCATGCCGCTGCCCCGCTCCGGCCCCGGGCAGCGCCTCTGCCCTGTGCGGCTATCCCGCTCATGCCTGTGATTGGCCTCCATGCCACCACTGCCGCTGCTGGCACCCCGCAGTCCCACCCAGCTCCGCTCTGGCCCCAAGCAGCGCCTCTGCCCTGCGCAGCTGTCCCATTCACACCTGCGATTGGCCTCCGCACCACCGCCGACACCCCACAGTCCCACCTGGCTCCGCTCCGGCCTCAGGCAGCGCCTCTGCCCTGCGCGGCTGTGTCACTCGTGCCTGCGATCAGCCTCCATGCTCCCGCTGCCGCTGCAGAAGTCGTGCAATGGGGGTGTGTATTCGGGCAGCTTGGTCGAGAAGAAGGTGGGCTTTGTAGGGCTGGACCCCAGCGCCCCCGAGTCCTCCTGAGATGGGGCCCTGCTGATTCCCGGCTCGGAGGGCGGTGGTGGTGACAGCAAATGCAGCTCGATCCTCAGCAAACCCCGTTTGACGCCTCCTGCCCAATGCCACTGCCATGAGGCCACGGAGCATGCCAGGTGGAGGTAAGGAACCGGGTTGGGGTGGCGGGAGAAGAGTGCTCTGCGAGGGTTGGGTCCAATGCATGTGGGGCTGCTGCCTCGCTTTCCATGCCGTGCTGGGGCTGGGCTGGGCTGGACTGGGTGCGGAGCCTTCATGCTACTTCTTCCTCTGTGGACATCGGGAGCGCCCACCCTGCCTACCCCTCGTCCCAGGGCAGCTCCCGCCATCCCATGCTCTCCAGCCCATCGCTGGCCACCTGAGCATGCCGAGCTCAGGCCTTGGGCAGATGGAGGCCAGAGGGCAGTGAGAGCCATGACTGCCCGGCTCCTCCGCCTGAGGACATGTGCAGGGAGAGGTGCCGCCTGGCTCGGTAAGCCACGGTCTGCCCCCAGAAGGAGGAGGAGGAGGGAGGAGGAGGGCTGTCCAGGGACAGGCGCAGTGCTGCCCACGGGGGGAATCTGACCAGCCCCAGCCTGGAGAGAGGGAAGAGGCTGAGGGAGACCGAAGGGAGACATGCCCGGCTGGCCGGCGACAGGCTGGAGAGCACCAGACAGCAGCAGCTGCCCCGGGACAAGGAATAGGTGATTGTCTGCGGGGGAAGAAGTGGCGAGGAGGCTCCATGCCCAGCCCAGTCCAGCCTAGCCCCAGCATGGCAAGTGAGGCAGCAGCCCCACATGCGTCCCCTGCCAGGCAAGCAGAGCCACAGCATCTGCAGCAGAAGAGTGCAGGCGTGCAGCGGAAGGCACGAGCCCCAATCCCAGCACAGCCCCTCCCCACTCTCCTCCTCCCCTCCTCAGAAGAGCTGCAGGGCTCAGGAGCCTCCCCCCATGTCCTCCCACCTCCCCCAGGGAAGAAAACCATTGCGAGACACTCTTCTGTTTTAACTTTTTTTCCTTGTCGTTTTTTGGAGTTTTCATCCTGTTTTCATGAGACGGCAGCGTTTGGGAGGGGGTATAGGTGCCCCCTCCCCCCAAGCCATCAGCTGAGCAAGATAATTTCCTGCCCACTGCCCCACCCACCACAGATCCCCTGGATCTCCCCCATCCCTGCCCGGCCCCCACAGGCATCCCTCCCCAACATCAAGCTGTCCACGCCCACCCAGTCTGCCATGATCACCATAGCCATGCCCACCCAGCAGGCCATGCCCACCCAGCAGGCCATGCCCACCCGGCACCCGGCGAAACATAAGTGGGTTTGGGTTGCAGTTTGGGCACTCAGTCCCTAAAAGGTTCGCCACCACTGATCTAGGCTATAGGGTGTCTTGCAAGGGGGTAGAAATGGATCTGGGGAAAGTGAAGTCCATCCAGGAATAGCAAGCTCCCCGAACTCTCACAAGTGTCATGGTTCCAACAGATGAAACTCTTCAAAAGAACTTCAAGGCATTGTTTACCTTAAAGAATCTTTTATTCGAGAAACAATGTATCAGCACTACATAACTGAAACCAGAAATTAATTCCCCTCCCCTGGATACAAAGTAATAAAGTGCAATTCCCTCCTCCAATAAACTGTCATAAATCACATTCCCCAATTAGCTTGAAGCGCGGGCTTTCTCCCCAGCTCTCCAGCCCGCCAAAACACTATCAGCTCTGGGCCCAATGTTCTTGGGTTCCCACGACTAAGTTATTATTGTTATGATTAGCTGGACTCTCATCCCTATTCCCCCTCTCAGCAGTAACTAATTCTAAAAGCAATAGAGAAAATGGCTGCATTTCCATCTGTTGTCAAAGCAAGAACATCCAATGTTAGCAGCGTTGACAACAAACAGTTACAAAGCTTTTTGGGGTTTGCTAATTTCTACTGGCAGTTTTTCCCATCCTTCGCAAAAATTGCCCTGCCGATCACGGAGCTATTAATGACAGGCCCAGGGGGAAGGAAATCCTGACCTAGCCAGCCACTGAACTGGAAAATGGAATGCCAAGTGGTGTTTGAGAAGATAATAATAATAATAATAATAATAATAATAATAATAATAATAATAATAATAATAATAATAATAATAATAATAATAATAATAATAATAATAATAATAATAATAATAATAAAGTTGGAAGGGACCTTGGAGGTCATCTAGTCCAAACCCCTGCCCAGGCAGGAAACCCTATACCATTTCAGACAAATGGCTGTCCAATCTCTTCTTAAAGACTTCCAGTGTTGGAGCATTCACAGCTTCTGGAGGCAGGTTGTTCCATTGATTAATTGTTCTAACTGTCAGGAAGTTTCTCCTTAGTTCTAGGTTGCATCTCTCTTTGGTTAGTTTCCATCTGTTGCTTCTTGTCCTGCCTTCAGGTGCTTTGGAGAATAGCTTGACTCCCTCTTCTTTGTGGCAGCCCCTGAGATATTGGAACACTGCTATCATGTCCCCCCTCATCCTTCTCTTCATTATACTAGACATACCCAATTCCAGCAACCGTTCCTTGTATGTTTTAGCCTCCAGTCCCCTAATAATCTTTGTTGCTCTTCTCTGTACTCAGCATCTTTTTTACATTGTGGTGACCAAAACTGGATGCAGTATTCCAAGTGTGGCCTTACCAAGGCATTGTAAAGTGGTATTAACACTTCACGTGATCTTGATTCTATCCCTCTGTTAATGCAGCCTGGCACTGCGTTGGTCTTTTTGGCAGCTGCAGCACATGCCTGCTCATATTTAGATGATTGTCCACTAGGACTCCGAGGTCCCTCTCACAGTTACTACTATTGAGCAAGGTACGCCCTATACTATACCTGTACATTTGGTTTTTCTTGCTAAATGTAGAACCTTACTTTTTTCACCATTGAATTTCATTTTGTTAGATAGTGCCCAGTGTTCAAGTCTGTCCAGATCCTTCTGTATCTTAAGCCTGTCTTCTGGAGTGTTGGCTATTCCTGCCAGCTTGGTGTCGTCTTCAAATTTGATGAGTTCCCCATCTATCCCCTCGTCCAAATCATTGATGAAGATGTTGAAGAGCCCTGGGCCCAGAACAGAGCCCTGGGGCACCCCACTACACACTTCCCTCATGTAGATGCAGTTCCATTGAGGACTACACGCTGAGTACGGCCGGTCAGCCAGCTATGAATCCATCTGCTGGTGATGCTGTCTAACCCACATTTTTCTATCTTATCAAGTAGTAGGTTGTGATCTACTTTATCAAATGCCTTACTGAAGTCCAAATAAATTATATCCTCTGGTCCACTAATTTTGTCACTTGGTCAAAGAATGCAATAAGATTTGTCTGGCATGATCTGTTTTTGACAAACCCATGTTGGCTTTTAGTAATGACTTTGTTTGCCTGTAGGTGTTCGCTGATTCATTGTTTGATTATCTTTTCCAGAATCTTCCCAGGTATTGAGGTCAGGCTGATAGGTCTGTAATTTCCTCGATCCATTTTTTTCCTTTTTTGAAGATGGGAACTACGTCAGCTCTTTTCCAGTCCTCTGGTAGTTCCCCAGTGTTCCAGGATCTTTGAAAGATATAGTTCAGTGGTTCTGAGATCACATCTGCCAGTTTCTTGAGAACCTTGGGGTGTAATCCATCTGGTCCTGGTGATTTGAACTCGTCTAGGCTGGACAGGTGCTTACTTACCATTTTCTTGCCTATTTTAACTTGTGTTTCTAATCTGTTTTTTTACGGTATTGTTTTAATAGGTTGGGCTGTTTTTTCCCTTTGTGTAAAGATGGATGCAAAAAATGAGTTAACTAGTTCTGCTTTCTCCCTGTTGCTTGTCACCTTCTTGCCACTTTCTCCCACTAATGGACCAGTCATTTCCTTGACCTTTTTTCTTGTTTTTACATGTTGAAAGAAGCTTTTTTTGTTATTTTTGACTTTTGTCGCAAGCCTTAGTTCATTTTGAGCCTTAGCTTTCCTCACTTCATCTTTGCAGGCTCAGGCTATTTGCTGATATTCTGCCTTAGTTATGTGCCCCTCTTTCCACTTGTTATACTTGTCCTTTTTGTCTTTCAGTTTATCAGAGAGTTCTTTATGCAGCCATGCTGGTTTCTTTTGAGAGCTGTTATTTTTCTTCTTCATTGGCATTGTGCTAGACTAGGCTTTTATCTCACTTTTCAAAATTTCCCAAGCTTCTTGAGTTGTTTTCCCCTTGAGGATTCTCATCCATGGAATCCTTCCCAAGGTCTCTCTAAGTTTATTGAAATTAGTTCTCTTGAAGTCCAAGATTTGACTGTGTTCTATTGCTTGTGCTTGCATAATGTTGAATTCCAATATTGTATGATCACTCCCCCCCCAAGGTTCCTGTGGCTTCAACACCTTCTATCATTATATCTATTAAGAGACTGTTTGCAGCTGAGCCAGTCATAAAGCACCCTTTTGTGATTCAAGCCA
Source organism: Protobothrops mucrosquamatus (assembly GCF_001527695.2). Classification (NCBI taxonomy): domain Eukaryota; kingdom Metazoa; phylum Chordata; class Lepidosauria; order Squamata; family Viperidae; genus Protobothrops; species Protobothrops mucrosquamatus. The sequence continues at coordinate 245,807 of NW_015386154.1, read as the reverse complement.
ATGCCAGCAATGTGGCAGTGGAGGCAGTGCTACTTCAAAAGAATGGACAGGGGTGCCTGCAGCCATTGTGGTTTCACCTCTAGAAAGCTAAACGAGTATGGGAAAAGGAAGCCTTTGCTGTGCAATGGGCACTACTGATGTGAAGACAGTTCTTAGAGGGAAATAAGAACCCCTCCAATAGCAGAAGCGAGATGGATCAAACCCCATAACATCAGAGCAGAATGCCTAATAAATAGATTTCATTCAAAGTATCCCCAGAAATCAGGGCCACTTAAGTAGGAAGCAGAGGTAGAAGAATGGCCTTACTATGTGTTTAGTGTTTTTCAGGTTCTTTCCAGGTTTTACGAGGGCTGCCTGTCAAGTTTTGAAGCACGCTTTTGATGGTCTGACAATTATTGCTTTTCAGTTTGCCAATAAACTTGGGGGGAGGGAAAGGGATCGGAATGCAGACTTCAAAAGATCAAGAAAGCAGACCATGATAACCAAGAACAGCTCACCAGGTGTCTGGCCAGGCCCAGAGACACTTTTCTCATAACAATATTTTTCCTCCTAATTGGGCAACATGATCTGACCAAGAGGAAGGAAGGGGAATTCTATACTTTTACTATATGGGATTGGGTGGGTTTTGCCGGAGCTGGTTTTGCTTGCATGTGTGCCAAAATGATGTACTAAATAAAGTTTTACATTAAGAGTTCAACCTTGACATGAATATGTGCTATTGGTATTTCCTTGCACACTTTCTTTTATCAAAACTACTCTCCTCATGCATGTTCAGTGTTTTTCTTTATGATTTCATGATGGTTCATAACCAGACAGTGATCAATTTAAGAAATACAATACATCAAAGATACGGAAATCTTATTTTTGACTGTACAACTTTATGTTCCTACAGTAGTAGAAAAGGTAAATAAAAAACCACACTTCAAGTGAAGCATATATTATTGGATTGATTTTTTTAAAAATAATTCATAAATGGGCATTGGAATAAAAGTGGAATTTTGCAACATCACAATATTCTTATAAGCGGTCATAAGTAAAATCACTTGAGAGTAATATTTCTTTGTGTGATTAAATATGTTTTACTAATTGATTTGCTTCATCAACTTTAATATAAGTAAAATATCTCTTTCAGTTTTTATTATAGTTTTGTTTTTATATATGAGCTGGGGTGAGAGACCTGAAAACACACTACAGGTTGTCCTCGATTTATGACCATTTTAATGACTATTCAAAGTTATGTCGGTGCTAAAAAGAGTGATTCATAACCATTGCCGCATCCCAGCAGTCATGTGATCAGAATTTGGGAATTTGATAACTGGCATGTATTTACAATGATTACAGCATCCTGGGGTTACATGATTGCCTTCCCAGGGGCTTTTGACAAGCAAAGACTATGGGGGAAACAGGATTCCCTTAAAGACCATGGTGAAAAAGATCATAAAATTGGATGCAACCTGCTTAACTACTGTATTGCTTAGCAACAGAATGGGACATTCCTGATCATAAGTAGAGAACTATCTGTGTCTGTTCTGTTTTTCCCACTGAGATTATCAGTCAAACATAAAAAAGTGCAAAGTTTTAATAAATTAACCCTGAGATTCCTCATTATAGCATTACATTAAAAATCATTTTCCTATTGTCTGTGTTTTGTGAGATTCACATCTGCTTTTCTAATGCAGTGGTCTCCAACTTTTGCAGGTTGGTGATCTGATGGGGGAGAGAGGCGGGCTGGTGCACATGCTGCATGCACAGCTTGACTTGTGTAAGTGGCGGGTTGCTGTGCACGCCCATGCACGTGCACATACACACGCAGCACGACTGCAAGTGGAGCTGCACACACATGCTTGTGCATGCCAGCCTGCTGTTTGCACAAGTTGAGCTGCATGTGTGTGTGTGTGTGTGTGTGTGTGTGTGTTGGCCTGCGGCTTGGTTGTGAATAGGCCATGGCCCAGTAGTGGGCCATGGCCCAGGAGTTGGGGACCCCTGCTCTAATGGAACGATTAATTCAGAGCTACTGTGAAAACCCCATGGATTTTGAATATGAACACAAATGTAAACATTTAGTTCTTTTTCATCTAAGCTGGTACTTTTCAGTTTTCAATTCTTTCAATAAAAAACTGATTAAGCATTATTTGGGGCATATGTCTAACAAAAAAGATATTTGACTGGCACTAGTTATCATACAACAAAGACAAACATTATTCTTGAAAGAAACAAAATTCAAATATATGCAAGTACTCTAAAATATTGTTTTTATTTTTGGAATTAATATTAATGCATTTTTAGTTTCTCTTGAGTTCTTTCTCAAGAGTACTTCTGTCTTACAATTCCTCCAAAATAAAAGGGTGGAACATTTTTTACCCTACATTTTTAATAAGTAGGGATAGAACGTAATTGAAAATAGCAGACAAAATTCTCTTCTGAAAGAGTTACAAATGAGGAACATTGCTTAAGAATCTTAGAACAAGAGGAAAATGTCCACATTTATTTATAGAAAGAGCTTTATTTTCTTTATTATGCAGAACAAAGAATTCGTTTGCCGAGGACATGATTATGAGCGTCTGGAGGCGTTTCAACAGCGGATGTTAAATGAGTTCCCACATGCCATTGCTATGCAACATGCCAATCCACCAGATGAAACCATCTTTCAAGGAGAGGCACAGTGTATCCCTATTATTGTTTTAAAGCCATGCACGTCTACTAGATTAACTTTAAATGGAGCAGTGTGTGTTAAATCCAAATTAAAAATACATAATACAGATCTGGGTTTACTTTAAAAGTAGTAATGGAAAAAGGAAATTAAATATACTGATAGCAGATGCAAAAGCTGTGTAATGATGTTACAAAAAAATGGAGATACAGGAATAGTGATATAATATCAGCATGGTTTTTCAGAAAAGGACACTAATGCAAGGAAAGGTGGAAGGAAAGAGAAGAGGATGACTAGCAGCAAGGTGAATGGACTTAGTTACAGAAGCAATGGATGCAATATTGGATGACTAAACCTAAAAGAGCAGGTTAGGAACAGATTGTCAAGCACAGTATCTGTGTGGTATCTAGGAGATGAAAATTACTTGATGGGACATAATAAATCACTGATCAGCATGATCATGCTAACAGAAAAAAGGACTAAAAGAAAAGAGGGAAAATAATAGCAACAAAAATATTTACTTGAATTACAGGTTTCCTTTTGAATAAAATTAAAACTCAAGGTAGTTTAAAGTTTAAAAAATAAAAATGTAGTATATACAAAAAATAATATCATTGGACTTTAAATGCCTGGCTAATGATTGAATATTGTCCTCATGGATATTCTAAAGCAAAAAGAAAATAGGTTGCATGAACTCTTAAGATGAAGGAGTGACACAGGATAATGTGTCTGGCAGATTCCGTTCTGAATATCTTAGTTTGTGGTCAGGTGCATAGTAAATTAGTAGTTCTTTCACAGTGAAGTCAAGGTGTCCCAGTCTGTTATGTAAATCAGGGCTTTTCAACCAGTGGTACAGGTACCACCTGTGGTACATTGGCACCTGGCAGGTGGTACGCGACCATCCTAGAAAAGTGATAGTGGGGGAGGGGAATGAGCTGAACTGGTGGCAGCACTGCACAAGCCTGAGCGAGAGATGGCTGGAGCTGCAGAGCTGTCAGGGCTCAGCGGAAGCGCCAGGATCAGTGCCGCTTTCTAGCTGATCGGTGCTTCTTTGGGGCTGTCAGGGCTCAGTGGAAGCACCAGGCTCTAGCAGGAGCATGGCGCTGATCCTGGTGCTTCTGCTGAGCCCTGAAGAAGCGCTGATCAGCTGGAATGTTGCAGCATCTCCAGGGTCTTGTGATTTATATTCAGATGCTTGGCAACTGATTCATATTTATGACAGTCACAGTGTCCCAGGATCATGTTAAGTGACCAAAACCTGCTGCAACCACCCAGCAGACGGAGGGGGGGAATAAAAACCAAACACACCCCACCCTACCCCCGCTGCCAATCCTCAACAGAAATGCTCACAGCAATGAAAACCTCAGACAGGAGGAAGAGCGCCGCCAGTTGGGCAGGCAGGTGTCTTGCTCAGCTGTGGCTTGGGGGGCACTTTTTTCAGTGCTATTGTAACTTCTAAGAGTCACTAAGCGAACTGTTGTAAGTTGAAGACTACCTGTACTTTATCACTTTTTTCATTTTTGGGGGGGGTGGTCATCAAGTTTTTGACACCTTGCTAGGTGATTGGTGGTACTTGGATGTTGCCATATCCTAAAAGTGGTACAATGGGTGAAAAGGTTGAAAAGCCTTGATGTAAATAACAGTGGGACCGAAATATTAGGTGAACTCAATTTTTTGTTTTCCAGATTTGCTCTGGCAAATTCCAAATTGCTTAACTGTTATGCACTTTACTTGCTTTCTTTATCTAGCAAATGCATCCTCTTCTATTTACTTAGTACTTAACAGTTTATACATAGATCTGCAAATCTATGCTGTGACACCAATTCCTGAAAGCCAGGATGTACTGCAAAGAGAAGGCATTCCAGATAATATCAAAAGTTTTTATAAAGTAAATCATATTTGGCGATTCCGGTATGACAGGCCATTTCACAAAGGGACCAAAGACAAAGACAATGAATTTAAGGTATATTTTCATTCCAATTCTCATTTACAAGTATTTGATTCATCTCAGAGTTTCCAAGAAGAATTCATAGAAATGAAAAGTAAAACTAGATGACTCACTGGAGTTTGGTATATATTAAATACATGTTTTTATTTTCCTGTTATTTAGAAAATGAAGATTGATTTTCTTCACATCATATAGAGGGAATTAATATATGCCAAATTCACATGACATAGATTAGAAAGAGGGTATGAAATTGGGGGTATTGTGGATACAAATCATTCCTAATAATGCCATCTGCCATATCTAAAGAAGCTTATGTGGAAACAAGAGATAATGATGAGGACTGATAGTGCTTATTAAGAAAGAAAAGAAACCTAGGTACCCAGCAAAGATGAAAGACTTAAAACTAAGTTATCAAACAGAGGCCAGAGACACAGAGTTCTGTCAAACTTACTAGCAGCAGGGTCATCTAGAGCAGCGGCCCCCAACCTTTTGGGCACCAGGGACCGGTTCCGTGGAGAGAGGTTTTTCCACGGACTGCAGGGGGTGTGGTTTTGTGTGCTGCCTGCATCCCATGGATGGGTCTTCACTTGTTTGTGTGGACCGGTTTCTGGCATGCCATGGACTAGGGCCGGTCCAAGGACTGGGAGTTGAGGACCTCTGATCTAGAGACTTGAGTATGTGTTGTCTCAAACTTAAGCAAATGAACTTTGCCATTTTTAGAAGAAAGTGGATCATGAATTTTCTGAGAGCAAGAATTTCCATCACTCCTTGAATCTTTATTATGCTAAGCACTTCCAGTTCCTTCAAGCTTTCTTAAAAATGAATCCCCAACATCTTTGTCATTCCTTGAATTCTGTTATTTTTGGTGGTTTTTTAATTTATCAAGATCTTTTAAAATTTTATTTCTGTCTTGAAGAATTTAATTTAATTTAATTTAATAATTTAATTCTGTCTTGGAATTTAAGCAGTGTTGGGCCTTGTTAGTACTTGGCTGGGAGTCTATTAGCTAATACTGTAGGTTATACCGAAATGTTGAAAAAAAAATCTCGGAAAAACGCAGTGCCAAATGACTTTTGAGTTGCTGCCAAAAAAATTAGTATCCCATTTTGTTTAAATAAACTGATAAATATTCCCCCTACCTCTTTATCATTCAAAGTTAAATACATAAATTATTGTAGATACATGTTCCTGGACTCAACTTTATGACAGCCACTTCATGCCTCACTCCAGAAATAGAATACATAATTGGCATTTTATTTTTTATTTCAGAGTTTATGGGTAGAGAGAACAACACTGATCTTGGTGCAGAGCTTGCCAGGAATTTCCCGATGGTTTGAAGTGGAGAAACGTGAAATTGTGAGTACAAAAATGGGAAAAATAGGTGACCCTCCATTATTTTTTAAACAAATTTTATTGGTTTTTTAATTCTTAATAGAAAGTGCTCGAGACACACCGTGGTGCTGGGGTAATCAAAAATCCAAAAACAAAACATATGTAAATAACTGAATCAGTACATCAAATATTCCCTCTCTATTTCCCTCAAATAGCTTATATATTTAAAATAGTCTATTTCTAACAAATTTCTATTAATCCTAAACCTGTTTTAGAGCTTTATGCAATTACAAGACCATAATCAAATTTAACTTTAAATACACACATTATCAGTTCAGGTATCCCTTCCAAATATATCCTAATTCTTTAATTTCATCATAAATCTTGTTTATTCCTTCTTCCACTAATATCTCCCAGTCAAGATAAAATATTGATCTATCCTATACATATCTAATCCATCAATCTATCAATTTTTTAAGCTAACAAAATAATATCAACCTTAAATCATTTGAGTCCCTTAGACAAGGTTCTGATTTCATCCAATTAATTATCAAACCTACTATCATCTGTATTATCAAACAAAACACATCATCTTATTAGAATCACATTCAATTAATTATTAATTCAATCCCGATCTAGAACATCTCTTCATTTTTCTTCATTCCATTATATAATAATTTTCATACAATAATCACCCATTTTTTCTTATTTCTACTCAAAAACTTAATCCTTAAATCAATCCATAGTTCTAAAATGCCTTATATCCAATATATATAATTTTAAATTTCTCTTTTCAGTCTTATTCTAGGCTTTTTTTCCTGCCAAGCAGGTTTCCACAACAACGCTTCCCTTTCATCCGATAGGTCTCTCTTTGTTGCTTGTGATGCCATTTGAGGCAGTAATAAGCTTCCTGTCATCTGGATTGAACCTCCATTTCTCTTATTCTTGAAGCCTCGCTGCATTAAAGGTTCAAATCTCAATCTTTGCTTTTTCTGATCCTCAAAAATATAGATAAGATGCTTGTAGGGTGAAATAAGTTCCTTTGTATCCTCAATAAAGTCATCTTTTAGTGTAATTTGGTTTGTAGAATAGTCAGGTGTAATCTGAAAGTCACTTTTAAGATTTAAAGAAGAATCTCTGGTTCTTAGTTCTGTGGTAATCTCTTTCATTGTAACAAATTCCTCTTTAATTTCCCTTAATTCCTCTTCTGGTATGTTTTGGTTTGTAGAATAAACAGTTGTAGTCTGAAAGTCAGTTTGAAAGTTTGGGGTAGAGTTGACTCTTCGTTCTGTAGTAATCCTTTTCCTTATAGCACATATTTCTTCAGAAACCTCATGGATCTTTTCCAGTATAAGCTTGCAATTTAAGTGAGAGTAGAATTTCTCCATTTTAAAAGTGATCAAAGAAAGTCCTTTATTATTATTTTTTCTTCTTTTTTTTAATGAGGGCTGTAATTAAACAGTGTGCACCCTCTCAGTTCCCACAGCTGCACCAGCTTATTTTATCCAGGAATAGTTTGAAGGTCAGGTCCTTCTATCCAAAAAATAGTTGCAACATTGCCTTTTCACCACTATATGTCCTCAGTAAATAAAAAATCTTTTCCAGACACCATTTTTCTCCCTTTTTTCTAACTTTTAAAGGAAAGAGTGGAAAAAGAAGTAATCTTCCAATATTAGCTACTAATACAATTCGAAAAAGCGTTTTTTTCTGTATCCCAAAATGACTGAAAATAGACTGTAGTCTTTAAAAAAAATTTGTTCTCAACGCCTCTCTTCCCACACATACAGAAGCTGCTTTTTCCAAATGGGGAAATAATTCCAACCAAGTTTTTACAGGCAAAAAATACCAAGTAAGGGAAAGAGGGGGGCTAAAAGGGTCTCACCCGGATCCTCCACGGTGGGTCTAATATCGCTTAGCTGTAATTGTGACTTCGGCTGGTGCAGCAGGATAATCGGCCATCTTGCAGGACGATCGTTGCTCCGTCGGCCCTAAGGAAATAGCTGGAGCAGCGAGAGAAGCTGCCGCTCTTCCACAGTCACCAGCAAGCCTCCTTCTCAGTGGTCGCCCCTCCAGGGCGACTTTCAACCCACTAGGGGGTCTACCGATGCAGAAAACCCAGCCGGACTGGAGACGAGCCCCCAGACGCGATCGGCGTCACCGCGTACCGGAACCAGAAGTTGTGACCCTCCATTATTACCATAGAACATTGCTTTAAATTGCTTACATTAGAATAACAAACAGCAAATAACAATAAAGCTCAAAACTGATTTTGAACTTACTCTAAGAAGTCAAAGAGAAAAGGAAAGGAAGAAATTTGTTTATAGAATTATTAATGCTGTCGGGTCCCCAAAGAAATACATTGTTTCCCTCTGCCTATTCATGCGTCTGTAACCTTTCTTTAGGGCAGAGGTCTGCAACCTTAAACACTCAAAGAGCCACTTGGACCCGTTTCCCAGAGAAAAGAAAACACTGGGAGCCGCAAAACTTGTGTGTGTGCGCGTGCACGCACGCAAGGGGTGGGGACCTTGATTGAAGAGTTTAGTTAAAAAGAAATAGAGGCTGCTGTGCATGAGTTCTTTCTCTCTCTCTCTCTCTCTCTCTCTCTCTCTCTCTCTCTCTCTCTCTCTCTCTCTTTCTCTCTGTCTTTCTTTCTTTCTCTTTCCTCTCTCTCTCTTTCTCTCTTTCATCTCTTTTTCTCTCTCTCTCTCTCTCCTCTCCCTCTCTCTCTCTCTTTCTCTCTCTCTTTCTCTGTCCTCTCCCCCTCTCTCTTTTTCTCTCTTTCTCTCCCTCTCTCTCTCCCTCTCTCTTTCTCTCTCCCTCTCTCTCCCTCTCCCTCTCTCTCTTTTTTCTCTCTCTCTTTTTTCTCTCCCTCTCCCTCTCTCTCCCCCTCTTTTTCTCTCTTTCTCCCTCTCTTTCCTCTCTCTCTTTCTCCCTCTCTCCCCCCTCTCTCTTTCTTTCTCTCTTTCCTCTCTCTTTCTCTCTCTCTTTCCTCTCCCTCTCTCTCTTTCCTCTCCCTCTCTCTCTCTTTCTCTCTCTCTTTCTTTCTCTTTCCTCTCTCTCTCTTTCCTCTCCCTTTCTCTCCCTCTCTCTTTCCTCCCCCTCCGCTCCCTCTCTCTCTTTCTCCCCCTATCTCTTTCTCTCCCTCTCTCTCCTCTCCCTCTCTCTCCCTCTCTCTTTCTCTCTCTCTTCTCTCTTTCTCTCTCCCTCTCTTTCCTCTCCCTCTTTATCTCTTTCTTTCTCTTTCCTCTCTCTCTCTTTCCTCTCCCTTTCTCTCCCTCTCTCTTT
>NW_015386154.1:221506-235618 GCF_001527695.2 Protobothrops mucrosquamatus | reverse complement strand
GGACGAGAAGCAATGGGTGGAAACTGATCAAGGAGAGAAGCAACTTAGAACTAAGGAGAAACTTCCTGACAGTTAGAACAATTAACCAATGGAACAACCTGCCTCCAGAAGTGGTGAATGCTCCAACACTGGAAGTTTTTAAGAAGAGACTGGACAGCCGTTTGTCTGAAATGGTGTAGGGTTCCTGCCTGGGCAGGGGTTTGGACTCGATGACCTCCAAGGTCCCTTCCAACTTTATTATTATTATTATTATTATTATTATTATTATTATTATTATTATTATTATTATTATTATTATTATTATTATTATTATTATTATTATTATTATTATTATTATGTCCCTCTCTCTCTCTCTCTGCAAATGGCAGAGGAGGCTGGGAGCCACAGGAGAAGGCTCAAAGAGCCACATGCGGCTCCGGAGCCGCGGGTTGCTGACCTGTGCTTTAGGGTCTATCATTCTGTTGGGAGGGGGGATGCTTTGGGGATGCTTTGCACTGTCTTGCTATTGTGCCCTTCCCCCAGGGGATGGAATGTATCACCCTTATCTGAGAGACGGTTGCGCTTGGAGCCAGAAGGAAACGAAAACAAGAGAGACCTTGAAAGTACGCGCCAAAGAACCCAATTACCAAAACAATATGCCACCTGTGGATTGGCTGGAATTCAAATGAACACTGGGATTCTGGGGGGAGGAGTATTGAATATTGTTTTTAATATATTGTTTCACAGGTTTTTCCTCAGACCTCGCCATTTTTACAAAGTTTTCTGGTATTTGGAATTCCTTTTTAAGGCATTTATTTAATAACAATCACTAGTTTAGAAGTGTGATGAATTGGCACTTTAATTGTAATTATGTAATTAGGACTGATATAATTATATTTCTTAGTATGGCTCATTGAATGCTTATAAGTAGCTGTTGAAACAAATTATGAGAATAAATAACAAAATGTATTCATAACATCTGGACATGCTAACTAATTAAAATGTCAGAGTTATTTTTATAAATTTTGGCTACAGTTAAATGTTCAATAATACACTTCTGTATTTTAACATGGCCATATGGTTATAATGATGAGAGTTGTGAATAACGTACTTGGAGAAAGGCTTCTCTAACAATCCTTCAGTTTGTGGTTAGGGTTTATATGTGGCACCAGACCTAACAGCCTCAACCTTGCTTGAGAGGTTGAGATTTGACTTTTCCCCTAAGCATTTGGAGCCAGTTGAGTGGAATTTCCTTTTGGTTGTTTTTATGATAGTGCTTGGTCACCATTTGATGTTCTGTACTTCACATTCATATTTTAAATGTGGGATGGAATGGGATTTAATTTATTATTTATTTTTTGGATACGATATGTTGTCCAGAGTCACATGTTTGAGTTGGATGGATTTATAAATCTAGTAAGTAAGTAGTAAGTAAATAAATAAATCAGCCAAATGTTATAAATAAAAATATAAATTAATAAATGGCTTGTTCATAAAATGAGATTAAAATGAACTATGTGCTTCATGTGATGTAGGAATGCAGTTAAGATTTCAAAGCTGTCAACCCATTTCTAGTTCTATGTAACTTTCATCTGCTTACATAGAAGCTAAAGTGTGAACTTTTCCAAAATCACTTGTAATTCAAATAAATATTTTTGTTGCTATTATTTTCCCTCTTTTCTTTTAGTCCATTTTTCTGTTAGCATGATCATGCTGATCAGTGATTTATTATGTCCCATCAAGTAATTTTCGTCTCCTAGATACCACACAGATGCTGTGCTTGACAATCTGTCCCTAACCTGCTCTTTTAGGTTTAGTCATCCAATATTGCATCCATTGCTTCTGTAACTAAGTCCATTCACCTTGCTGCTGGTCATCCTCTTCTTCTCTTTCCTTCCACCTTTCCTTGCATTAGTGTCCTTTTCTGAAAAACCATGCTACCACTTAAAATTTATTGATATCATTGGAACTGACTTGTGAACAATTTATTCAGAAAAGGAAAAAAGACAATAGCAGTGTTTAAATACACTGGATTGGAAAAAAAACGTATTCACTAACATTTATGAATAATCAGGTACTTTGAAATAATAATTTGGTAATTTGTAATCCCCCCAAATATTGGTTTTAAGAAATGCTAATTGGTGTTCATAAATTACATCCATAATTCTAAAAACCATAAAGAATGCCAGAATTTGGATAATTTAATAATACTAGTATTTTCAACATGAAAATCTCAGAATGATGGGCTATGAAATAGCTGGAAAATCAGCATGTTTTGTTGTGACTTTCAGGTGCAAATCAACCTATCTTGTTTTTATTTTTGCCATTTTTGTTATGATGTTATGATATAGGTAGAAATGAGCCCATTGGAGAATGCTATTGAAGTATTGGAAAATAAAAACCAGCAGTTAAGGACATTGATCAGTCAGTGCCAGACTCGACAGATGCAGAATATCAATCCACTTACAATGTGTTTGAATGGTGTAATTGATGCAGCAGTTAATGGAGGAGTTGCCAGGTATCAAGAAGTAAGTGTGGTTCCATATGTGTTGGGGTTAGATTGCATTCTTGTTACAGTACTCCAAATACTAGTTGCTAAGGAGTAATAGTAGAAAAAAGTTGTAGTTTTATAACTTTCAGGTACTTTAAGGTGTCCATTAGGTTCTATAGAATACTATATTATTAAGTATTATATGCGTCTTCATCCTTGCCAAGATTTTTTTTTATTCTCTTATTCTCCCAATTCACTAAACCTAATTTAAATAAATGCAAATGTTTTATTTAAATTTATTGATATATTAATTACAAATACTTAAAATCTGAATGGCTAATATTTTGATTGATTTTCAAATCTGTAATATTTATTATATAAGTAGTCTTTAACAATCATAAATGGGATTGGAAACTCATTCATTGAGTGAAGCAGTCATTAAATAAGATGCCCGTGTGACTGCTGTGTTCAATGATTGCAATCCTGGCTCTCCTGATTGCAGTTTGTCAGGGCCCACTTCAAAACCTTATCCCAAGAAAGCAGGACTCTTGGAACAGTTTCTTTCCAAAAGGAACTTTTATTAGGAGAAGCTGATAGCAGGCATGATAGGCAGGATCTGAGGGTTTCCCGCTCAGATCAATAGATTAAAAGAGTCCCAAGCATAACCCCAATAGTTCATCCAGTCAGTTTGAATGGGCCAATCCCCAGGTGTTAAGTCTACTGTGGGAAAGGAGCTGATAACGGGGTCCTTTCCATGCTTGTGAAGATGTTGTTGGGTCTTCGCACCTTCCCTTCCGCAGCGAGAGATAAGCCAGATGGGCCAGAGGCACATTCCTTTCTCACCCCAAGGTAACATCAAGGGAGAGACAGTTCAAAGAGTAAGTATGTAGGAACAGCGGAAAGGCTACATTGTAGCAAAGCAGAATAACATATCACAGAGCCTTCCCCCTCCCCCTCAGGAGAATGGCAGAACCCTCAGAAAGAAATGAATTAGGAAAGAAATGAGATAGATACCCCCCCCCCCCGGGAAAGAATGGGTTCTGACACAGTTATTAAGTGATCTCTTTGGTTGGGAAAGAGCTGCCTGCTAAAGGATTTCAACTGCATACAAAGCTGAAATCCCCCTTGGACACAGCTCTGAGAGTGAAAGGTCTGCCTGCTGGAGACTTCAGTTCCTAGGAAATAGCCTTTTGCTCTCAAACATTCTTGCAGCCCACCAAAGTATTTTCCATCCTGACTGAGTATGGAAGGAAATCTTTTGTGGGGCAGTCAGAACAGACCTGAAATTCTGAAGATTTTAGTTCCGTTCCTGTAGCCCTCAAAATATTTCAACTCACCTCTTTGCCCTCTGCTGCAATTTTCCTGCTGACTTCCCCATTGACTTTCTGGGGAAGTCAGCAGAGAAGATTGCAAATGGCGATCACAGATCATGGGGGGAGGGAGGCTTGGCAACCTGTCGTAAGTGCAGACCAATCACCGAGCATCCAGATAATGATCCTGTGGGGGACGGTGTAATGTTTTGCAATGCTTGAAAGTGCTTTATAGGCCACAGAGCACTCTTTTCAAAAGTTTTTGTTAATTTGACTCATTGTTAAATAAGGACGACCTGTATGCTTTCTTTCTTTAAGAGACTCAGAACAAGTACAGTATATTATACTTCTGTTTCCTCATCATTATTATCAAAACAACTCTGAGAACATTAGACTGAGGAAGTTGTGAATTTCTATGTATACTCAGATTTGAATATTTTACTATCTAGTATAGTATTCTCATTATTACACTATTCTTTTCTATGTGTAAAATAACATTGTGAGAATACATTTTTGCTATGTCATCATCAATGTACTATGATGCATGCACTGGCAACATTTATTTTTTTAATTTTATTTATTTATATGTCACCTTTATTATTTTTACAAATTACTCAATATGACGAACATTCAACGCCTCCCATTTTTCCCACAATAAAAAAACCTGTGAGGTGGGTTGGATTGAGAGACAGTACTGGGCCAATGTCACCCAGCTGGCTTTAATTTTTATTAACCATGCTGCTTAAGACAAAATCAAATGTCAGGGTGGGGGAAGATAAACTGGAGGACAATGTGGAGTCCTCATTTTCTGGCAGATAAATATTAATTTCTGCTACAGATATGGGTCCATGAATTTGCAGTTCCCATAGTATTGAATGAAAGACTGCAGAGAAGAGCAACAAAGATGATTCAGCACTGGAGGTTAAAACATATGAAGAACAATTGTAGGAATTGGGTATGTTTAGTTTAATGAAAAGAAAGAATAGGGGTGATATTTTAAAAGTGCATTGATTTTGAGAATCCCAAAATGTGAAAGTCTTCCCCTTTGATGTAGATTTTGTTACCATATTAACCTACTATGTTTACTATTTTATCAATGAATACATTTTTATCAATTCATGATATATAACTCTGATGTAAGAGACCTGTAGCTAGATATCCTAGATTTCAAAATAGATCAGAGAACGTGATTCCATGTAATATAATAAGAATGTTTGCAAATGTTTGTATAATTCAAGTAACTTAAACAGGTACTGACAGAACTCAGTGCATTTAGACCAGACATAGATGGTCTAAATAGTAGTCAGGGTAATGTTAGAGAAACAGGATTTTTCTGTAATACTCGTACTATATGCACAAATTTGAAGTAATATGGATGACTTCATGCAATGGTTGTTTTTTTCTCAGGCATTCTTTGTGAAGGAATATGTTCTGAACCACCCAGAGGATGGAGAAAAGATCACATGCTTAAGAGAACTGATGCTTGAGCAGGTAAAAGAAAATTCAAGCAAGCTGCTTTCAATCTATTTTAACCGAGTTGGCATATACCTAGGAAAAAGCATTACATTGTAGCAATTTTCCATTGCAATCCTCTATTGAGGATTTTTCAAGTATTTAGAAGGACTGGACAGGGAAGAACAAGCAACCTTGTTATTAATTAGCAAAGGGATGTATGATAACTTCTTCCAGTACTTGAGAGACTTGAGAGAAGAGGGGGGTCAACCTATTCTCCAAAGCACCTGAAGGCAGGACAAGAAGCAACAGGTGGAAACTAATCAAGGAGAGAAGTCACCTGAAACTAAGGAGAAATTTCCTGACAGTGAGGACAATTAATCAGTGGAATGACTTTGCCTATGGAAGTTGTGGGTGCTACAACACTGCACATTTTAAAGAAGAAATTGGACCAGCATTTGTCTGAAATGGTATAGGGTTTCCTGCTTGAGCAGGGAGTTGGACTAGAAGACCTCCAAGGTCCCTTCCAACTATTAGCAATTTACTAATTTACTAACCTAAGAATGATGTCAAGAAGTGGCTAAACAGATAGGGTTTTGTTCTCAATATCTGTATATACTTTGCAATAATAATCAATTGTAAGGAAGTATGGATAAAGAGCAAATAAATTCCATCTGGCTTAGTGAAGATAGGAAAGCAGAAATAAAGCTGTGATTTTAAGTAATTTCCAATATTATCTTGTAATTTTAATTCTCTCTTCCTCTAAAATTGATAATGAAATGTTTAAACTAGACAATTGTTGAAATGTATTATTGTGTGTACTAATTTGTGCTGGGTTTCATATCTGGTCATTGTCTTTGTATGGAGCTCAGAATAGCCAGTAGCACTCCTTGAACACTGCTATCAAAAGCGAGGCAATTAAATAGATAGAACTCTGATTAAATCTCATAATACATTGTTTAATGATCTTAAATGAGACCAGAATTTCCATCGCTACGTGAAGCAAAAACACATGTGATTGCATTACTTAGCAACAGCAGTTCTGATAGCCCTAGTTGTGGTTTTTAGGATAGGACCATCTCATCATTAGACAAGAACCTCATGCTTCCTTGCAGTGCTTGCTTTGGTTTTCCCCACCCAGCTATTTCCGCCCACTGCCATTTTGGCTGCCCTGTACTCCACTGCCATCTAGCCTGCTAGTCCCCACCACTCTAGCTGACTTTTGTTGTCTTCTTCCTGCTGCTGCTGCTGCTGAGGCACACCTAGTCCTTCCGGAGGCCTTGGGGGGCTTCAAGAACACTGTGCAAGACCTCCATGAGGCATAATGAAGGCCAGCAGCTGCCTAGGTCAAGTGCACCTTGTCAGCAGCAGGAGGAAGAAAGCAGTGAAGGTAAGCAGGGTGCAAGGGCGAGGAGGGCAGAAAGGCCAAAAGAGCAGAGACGGGAGAGATAGGCAGGTGGGGGGGGGGAGTGAAAGTGCCTGCAGCAGTTATAAATGCAGGTGGGCAACCAAGAGCCCAAATTTGGATCATGTGTTTGTGGGAGGCAGTGTAGTGGCCATAACTTTAAGGGCTGGTCATAACTACCAATCATTCAGCATCATTATAACTTCATACAGTCACTGAACAAATGGTTGTTAAGCGAGGCCTACGTGTATTAGAGTTAAAAAGTCTGATCTTGGAAGTTTTCAGTTTGATTTATAGCTTATTGTCTTGCCCAAATCAAGCAAGCTTTATTGTTAATTTTAACTGTTATATATTTGAAGTAAAATTTGGTTAGCAATTGGCATTGGAAGCTGGCTTGTTTCATCAAAACTTCGTAGTTCCTTCTTGGAGGAAAAATATAATTAGGGTTCAGATAAAGTACTAATCTTTGATTAATGAGTGTCTGACATTAATTGGTTTTTAGTCCCCTCACTAAATCATGAGTCATCCATACTGTCTCAGTAAGAGCTGAGTATATAGCATTAATAGTACAAATTCCTGAGTTGTATTACTGTAGAATTGAACTGTGTGTGTGTGTGTGTGTGTGTGTGTATTCAAATAATTTGTTTTGGTTTTTGTTCTAAGGCCCAGATTCTTGAATTTGGCTTAGCTGTACATGAGAAGTTTGTCCCACAGGATATGAGACCTTTACATAAAAAACTGGTGGATCAGTTTTTCGTGATGAAATCTAGTTTAGGAATACAGGTATGTGAGATTTATGCTGACAGGTCTTCCAAATACACAATATACTTGAAGCCAAATACAGAAATATCTGCATCTAAAATAACATTTTTATTAAGCAATAAACAGTGACATCTTCTGGCTGCATGGCTATATTGCTTTTCTTAAAACTGTGACTTCAACTTTTCCCACAAAATATTAAGATGTAAAAATATCTTTAAAACAGTAATTCTGATTGTCAAATTTGAATTTAGGAATTTGCTGCATGCATCCAGTCCAGCCCAGGTCACTTTCCAAATGGAAGCCCATGTGTCTCTAGAAATTCAGTCCCTATTTCCATGAGTCCAGAGGTGGGCAGAATTCCTAGACGTGGGTAAGTTAAAGCTACAAACAAACAAACAAATAAAAAAAGCTTCCTGTGGTTCTAATTTAGGGACATCTTTTATAAAGTGTATAACAGGGATGGGATAATATTCAAAAAACTTAAGACAGTTCTGATCTTCTAAAATGATTGTATATAGCTGCCAAGAGAGGTTATGAAGTATTCATAAAAGGATTGGATAGGTTACTGTGATGGGAGGGGTAATGTAGGGGGAAAATAGTTGTATTGCAGAATTTGGAAATAGACTATTCTCTTGTTGTGATGTGTCAGAAAACATTCTGAAATGAATTAATACTACCCATTCATACATAATCTTTCACAATCAGTTTAAAAATATCAATAGAGGTAGTCCTTGATTTACAACCACTATTGAACTCAAAATTTCTGTTGCTAAGTGAGACAGTTGTTAAGTGAATTTTGCCCCATTTTATGTCCTATCTTGCCACAGTTGTTAAACTCCAGCTGTTAAGTGAATAACACAATTGTTAAGTGAATCTGGTTTCCCTGTTGACTTTGCTTGTCAGAAGGTTACAAAGTGTGATCACATGGCCCAGTTGTCATAAATATGAGTCAGTTGCCAAGTGTCTGAATGTTTATCACATGACCATGGAGATGCTGCAATAGTCGTTAGTGTGAAAAATGGTCATAAGTCACTTCTTTCAGTGCTGTTCTAAATTCAAATGGTCATTAAATGAACTGTTGTAAGTTGAGCACTATCTGTGAATGTATATTTTATACATGGATCCTGTGGAATTAAACTATTAAAAGTAGGACATGATAAACTGAAATTAGAATCAGGATTAATGAAATTTGTTCTGTTCTTTGTTTGCAATAGTCCATTAAGTTACCCAGCTATCAACAGATACTCTTCTTCATCATTGTCCTCTCAAGCATCTGCAGAGGTCAGCAATATAACTGGACAATCCGAGAGCTCGGATGAAGTTTTCAACATGCAGGTACCAGATGATACCTCATCTGAGATGGGTATATGTACATCTTCTAAGGCTTTTTATAGGATGGGAAATTGTGTGAGAAAGCAGCAAATCCAAAAGAGACTGTGAGGATTTGGATTTAATACTGAGAGTTGAAACAATGTAAACAGTGTAAACAGAAATTAACTTGTAAGTCATTATATAATAGCATTATGTTTAAAACAATGCATCTTTAAAACATAGTTCTAGTAACCAAAAGCTAATTAATGAATATATCAGGGGGGGAAAGTTAACTCTTTCATTCATCTCCAGAGGAAAGTGGTTTCTTTTGTATGGTAAAGGCCCAAAGATACAATATGTATCTTTATCAAGCATGTCTAGTGTATGGTTGCTTTATTAAATAACATGACTTTTAACATGTAGGCATGTGGGCAATTGCTGTACTACTTATTCTTAAATATCCACAAAGGAAGCAGTGATAACTAATAGCAATAGCAACAGCACTTAGACTTATATACTGGCAAATATCTGTAGTTCGGGTGTAGGATGAGGGTGACAGTTCATTCTCCGAACTTGGGAGGTGTTTTCCGAACTTTAATTACCAGGCTAGTTTAGGGCACAGGTCGGCAACCTGCGGCTCCGGAGCCGCATGTGGCTCTTTGAGCCTTCCCCTGCGGGTCCCAGCCTCCTCTGCCATTTGCAGAGAGAGACAGACAGAGCCTCTCTCTCCCTCTCCCTCTCCCTCTCCCTCTCCCTCTCTCTCTCTGTGTTTGTGTTTTGTAGTGTGTGTGTGTGTGTGTGTGTGTGTGTGTGTGTGTGTGTGTGTGTGTGTAAAAAAAAGAGAGTGGACTCACGGTGTTCTCCGACGAGCTGAAAAGCTTACTGGGTGGAGCTCCTGCCTTGGCTGCGTCTCTGCAGGAAACAGGAAGCAGGAAGGGCAGAAGAGAGCTAGCTAGGCCAGCTATGCTGGCTCAGGAATTCTGGGAGTTGAAATCCATAAGTCATAAAAGAGCCGAGGTTGCCTGCCCCTGAGCTTGTTGGAGAACAGCTTGAAGCCAGCTTGCCAGGTGAGCAGAAGATCGGAGAGAGGGAGAGGGGGGGGAGAGAGAGAGAGGGAGAGAAAGAGAGAAAGAAAGAGAGAGAGAGAGAGAAAGAAAGAGAGAGAGGAAGAGGAAAGAGAGAGAGGGTGAGAAAGAGAGAGGGAGAAAGAAAGAGAGGGAGAGGAAAGAGATAAAGAGAGAGAGAGAGAGAGAGAGGAAAGAGAGAGAGGTCCTCTTGGGGGAAGAGGACTGGCAGACCAAGGGCAGAAAAAGAGAGAGGGAGAGGGAGAGAGAGAGAGAGAGAGAGAGACCCTTTTGACATCTAAAATGGAGATAACACTGCATATACCCTTTTTACCTTTATGATATATATCATATATCATATCATATCATAAAGACAGGATCCAGCTAGAAAACCAAGGAGTCTATGAAATACCATGTAAAATCTGCCCAGCCACATACATTAGACAAACTAATAGGAGAATAAATGCCCGCATTGCAGAACACAAGAACGCAGTCAGAAAAGAAGAAAAAACTTCCTCCCTCTTCCAGCACCTTAAAGCTACAGGACATGAAATTGATTTTGAAGGAACCAAACTAATCTCCAAAACTGAACACCACAACAAGAAAATAATTATGGAAGCCATCAAAATAGAAAAACACCCCCACAACATGAATAAACGTGACGATACTTCCCGCCTACCAGACATCTGGAAACTAGCCCTAATCAACAAACGAGTCTGTTCTGTCCCAGCCTACATCCATCTTTGTTGCATCACAAAAACAAACCCCTCTTCAACAGTAGTCATCTGCGTGGAGGTGTGCTGTGAGTTATTGAACACAAACTCAGCCACCGCCAGATAGTCCACCCAATTGTTCTGCTGCTGATTGACATAGCAGCGCAGATATTGCTCCAGGATCCCGATGACCTTCTCGGTCCCTCCGTCAGTTTGGGGATGATGTGCAGATCTTGACATACAATGCCTGCATCAACCCCTGCCAGAAACGGGCTGTGAACTGGGCCCCTCTATCGGACATGACCCTATCAGGAAGACCATGCAGCCGGAACACCTGCTGGATGAACATGCGACCGGTGGCATGGGCAGACGGCAAGCCACAGCATGGGATGAAATGCGCCATCTTGGTCAGCATGTCCACCAACACGAACACCGTTGTGAATCCAGAAGACGGGGGTAAGTTCGTCAGGAAGTCCATGGACACAGCCCCCCAGGGTCTTTTGGATGTCGGCAAGAACTGCAGTAGTCCGGGTGGGGCCCCTGTCGCTGACTTGGCCTGCCTACATGGGATACAAGATGAGACGTAGGTCTGGACGTCGTGTCGGACTCGGGGCCACCAGAAGGTACGGGAGACCAAGTTCAGGGTCTTGAACAGGCCAAAATGCCCCGCCGCCGGATTGTCGTGACACTGGCTGAGGATGAGTCCCCTGAGCGGCCCTCCAGGAACATAGAGCCGATCACGATAGTGGAGGAGTCCATCTGTGACTGTCCATGGGGAATTGGGCCCCACCTCCTCCTTTCGCTGAGCCACCCACCCATCCTGCTGCTGGGCCTCCTGAATCCGAGCCCGTACATCTATCGGCTTCCGCACCGCAGCAAAAGACTCGATAGGGAGCACTGTCCTGGGCAGAAGCTTGTCTTCTGCTCGGGAATATTCGGGCTTCCTGGACAGAGCATCCGCTCTTTGATTGTGACCGCTGGGTACGTATGTCACCCAGAAATTGAACCTCGCAAAGAAGAGAGACCACCGGATCTGGCGTTGGTTCAATTTCCGAGCGGTCTGCAGGCTTTCCAAATTCTTATGGTCCGTCTGGACCTCGATTTGATGACGCGCCCCTTCCAGATGATGCCTCCAGGCCTCGAACGCCACTTTAATGGCCAGTAGCTCCTTCTCCCAGATGGTATAGTTGCGCTCTGCCGGATTCAATTTCCGTGAATAGTACGCGCAAGGGAAGAGGGCACCACCGGGCGTCGTCGCCTGAAGTAACACCGCCCCAATGGCAATGTCGGAGGCATCCGCCTCCACAACAAACGGTCGTTGCGGGTCAGGATGCTTCAGGATGGGCTTCTTCATGAAGGCTTCCTTCAAAGCCTGGAAAGCCCATTGTTCTGGAGCGTCCCACTGGAACCAAGTCTTTTTCTGCAGGAGCCGAGTAAGGGGGGCTGTCATGGTAGCAAACCCGGGGATGAAAGTCCGATAATGGTTGGCGAACCCAAGAAGTCGCTGGACATCCTTCACATGACGTGGGGGTTGCCAACTCTGCAGAGACTCAACCTTACTCGGCTCCATGGCGATGCCCTCGGGAGAAATGCGGTGACCCAGGAACTTGATAGTCGTCTGGTAGAACTGGCACTTCTCTAGTTTGGCATATAGCCAATGTTCTCAGAGCTGCTGCAGGACCTGATGGAGATGCTGATGGTGCACCTCTCGCGATGGGGAGTAGATCAGGATGTCGTCCAAGTAGATCACGACAAACTGATCTAACAAGTCCTGGAAGATGTCATTCATGAAGTGCTGGAACACGGCAGGGGTGTTGGTCAGGCCGAATGGCATCACCGTGTACTCGAAGTGGCCGTACCGAGTACCAAACGCCGTCTTCCACTCATCACCCGACCAAACTCTGACAAGGTTATAAGCTCCACGCAAGTCCAGTTTTGTGAAGATCTTTGCCTCACGGAGCCGGTCCAAGAGTTCGGGGATGAGGGGCAGTGGGTATCGGTTGCGCACCGTGATGGCATTTAATTTCCGATAATCACAGCAAAGCCGCAATTCACCGGACTTCTTCTTGACAAAGAACACAGGTGCAGACACTGGCGAGGACGAGGGCCGAATAAAACCCCAAGCCAAATTCTTGTCCAAAAAGTCCCGCAACGCGGCCAACTCGGGGTCCGACATGGAATACAAACGCCCCACTGGGAGAGGCGCGTCAGGGACTAAGTCAATGGGGCAGTCATAGGGCCTGTGCGGGGGCAATTGATCCGCCTCAGTCTCGCTGAAAACATCAGCATAATCTGCCAATTCAGAGGGTAAGGAGACCCCCATGGGCCCCTCTACCTGACCGGCACAGATGTGGCAGGTGTGATCCACGCACTGTAAGCTTGGAAAGGTGACCAAGTTCTGTGACCAATAAATCTGTGGGTCATGAGCCTGGAGCCATGGCAGTCCCAAGACCATGGGGAAATGCAGGTCTGATGTGATATAAAACTGGATGGCCTCCTCATGTGAACTGATGGCCATACATAGCGGTTGCGTGGCAGCCTTAATTGGCCCAGACAGGAGCACTCGACCATCAATGGTCTCCACTAACATCGGCGGATCCACCGGGCATTGGGGAATCGCCCATTTAGCCACAAATGCTGCGTCCATAAAGTTCGTCGTGGCCCCAGAGTCAATCAAGGCATGGACGGGAATCCCCTTGGGCAACCTAGAGAGAATCAGGCGTGCCTCCAAAATCAAATGCCCTGGGGGTCCGTGGGCAGCATCTGAAGGGTGTGGCTCGGTGTTGCGGGATGCCTGACCCAAAAGGCCTTTCAGGTTGGGCATGTGCCATTTCCCGACAGGGGAGCAGATGGCAGTCTTGGAACAGGCTCAGTCACAGATGCCCCTCGTCGCTTCTTGGGGCAGAAAGCGGCCAAATGCCCAGGGTCCCCACAGTAAAAACACAACCCCCCCGAACATCGCCTGTTCATCTCTGCCACTGATAGGCGAGGTCTGGCAGCACCTAACGCCATTGGCTCCTCCCTCTGGATTGGGGTCTCACGCACAACGGGGGCAGTACGGGTCTCTGGGGTGGCACGGCAACTTCTTCGCTGCTGCAGCCGGGCGTCGATCCGCAGACAGAGATGAATGAGCCCATTAAGGTCCGGGGGAAGATCAACACGGGCCAGCTCATCCGGCATCTCCTCCGACAATCCATCCTGGAAAGCGTCCACGAGCGCAGCCTCATTCCAGGCTGAATCCTGGCTAAGCAGCCGAAATTTGCTGATATAGCCCTGCAGGGGGCGTCGGCCTTGCCTCAGAGCTTTCAAACGCCGGGTAGCTGTCTGGGTCTTGATGGGGTCCTCATACATCATCCGCATGTAATCGCAAAACCCCACAAAGTTGTCCATCAATGGACTAGGTTGGGCTAGCAGGGGTGTGCCCCAACGAGCTGCAGAACCAGAGAGCAGGCTTATCATAAACCCCACTTTATCCCGGTCAGTGGGGAAATCATCTGCTTTCACACTGATATACAGGTGGCATTGTCCCATGAAAACAGGAAACATGTCCGGGTTGCCATCAAATTTGTCCGGCCTCACCACTTGGCATTTTCTCCTGGGTGGTGGTGGAGCAGCAGGAACATGG
>NW_015386154.1:218182-220791 GCF_001527695.2 Protobothrops mucrosquamatus | reverse complement strand
ACGAGCTGCAGAACCAGAGAGCAGGCTTATCATAAACCCCACTTTATCCCGGTCAGTGGGGAAATCATCTGCTTTCACACTGATATACAGGTGGCATTGTCCCATGAAAACAGGAAACATGTCCGGGTTGCCATCAAATTTGTCCGGCCTCACCACTTGGCATTTTCTCCTGGGTGGTGGTGGAGCAGCAGGAACATGGACAGATAGCTGAGCAACTTGGGCAGATAACAAAGCCAGCTGCTGGGAGAGCTGGGCGTTCTCAGCACGTAGCTGCTCCATAATAGTAGGGGGTTAGGCTGAAGGCAAACTGTTCTGTCCCAGCCTACGTCCGTCTTTGTTGCATCACAAAAACAAACCCCTCTTCAACAGTAGACTGGGAAAACCAACCCCTTTTTATTACAAAAACAGTCCAGATAAGTTTGCTCAAAACAAAAACAACAGAATACCTTTCCAACAGATAACTGGTTACAAAATCAGACAGAGCAGGAGTTTAAACAAAACATTCATTGGTAAAACAAACAGACCATGATCCCTGGAAGTTCTTACAAATGGTTGCCTTCAGCAACCAGCACCGCCCACACCTCCTCTTTATATACAGCAGTCCCAGGGCGTTGCCTCTCAGTGTCTTCTCCTTTTTCCCTGGAGTAGTCTCATTGACTGCTGCTGATTTTCCCTCGCTAATTGCCGACGTGTGCAAGCATCAATTAGCCTGTCCATCAGGTGTGAATCTTCCGAGTCTGACTCATTCTCCTCACACAGCTGAGCTTCATCAGGAACACGACTGGAGAGCCCCGGCTCTTCCTCAAACCGTGAGTCCTGTAATTCATCAGAGCTTCCCTCTGACCCTGACGGCCCCTCAAATGCCTCCTCCACCTCCTCCTCAGATTCCTCAGACTCAGCTGTTGGGAACACAGGCTGGCACGGAATCACGACAGAGTCCTAGCCACGAAAACTGACACCGGATCCAGAACACAGTACGCCACCACCATTCACCCTCACCAGACCCAAACCCAAGCCCAAACCCATCCCTCAGACGAAATGCAACCACCATCCAGAAGCCAAACCACAACGACATCACCAGCTGCTGCACATCCCTCCGACCCCCACACAAAGCAAACGGACACACGCCATGAACACAGAGCTAGACCGCAAACTTGGAGCCAAACCAAAGCCTTCTGCTCTGGACACCACATCACAGAACTCAGGAGGTTACAATGCTAAAGCTCAGGATGTTACAACACAACCAACCACCCAGGATGTTGCAACACAAAACTCAGGATATCACTACACTAGATCTCAGGATGTAATCACACAACCCATTACCCAGGTCGTTATAACACAAAAGACTCATGGGCACACAGCCAGCACCTCAAGTACTCAGGATGTTACGAAATAGCTGAACATTCCACAAACAATAACAGCCAACCAATCCACACAGCCAACCAATCCACCTACAGCAGTGGTTCTCAACCTGTGGGTCGGGACCCCATTTGGGGTCGATCGACCATTTCACGGGGGTTGCCAAGCAAGGCTGTCCACCATTTTTTTGTCTGCCATTTTTTTGTCCGCCATTTTCCCCCCTTTTTTGGCGGGTGCCTTACCTCCCTTGGGCTGGGCCAGCTGGTGGTCGGACTGCTCTGTCTCTGCCGCTTGCCAGCTACAGCTCGGCCGGCGCAGGGGGAGGAACCACGCATGTGCGGTGCTCCCGGGCAGGGAAAGTCCTCGACTTACGACCGGTTGGGTAGTCCTCAACTTACGACCGGTTTAGTCCTCGACTTACGACCGGTTTAGTCCTCGACTTACGACCGGTTGGGGTCGCAGCATTAAAAAGGTTGAGAACCACTGACCTACAGCAACTAAGCCAGCACTCCACACACCCCCACCAATATTTATAGAGAGATGGCAGCTCCGATCACACTTTGCTCGCACAAGCACGAAGCCGAAGACCCCAGCCTGAAGATGACGAGTGGTGCCTTTTGCACCCGACTCCTCGATCTCGTGACCGGGCCCAGATAGTCCTCCTGCTTTGCATTCTTGATTGTTCTTTTGCAAGTCGTTCCGTTCCTGGCTCTCCCTTTCCCACCTCCTCTCTTTCCCTGTCCTACTTGTTCATCCGGAGGGGGCGGCACCCCTTCGTTTAGGACCTCATTTTGCTGTTCATTAACCTTTTTCCTTTCCTTGACCACTTGCAATCCCACCTTACTTCCCTCCTCCTCTTCCCCCGTAGCGCTGTCTGGTTTCTTTCTCACCCGTGTTCCCGCTACTCCGACCATTCCTTCATTCTCATCCTCCATCCATCTCCTCTCTTCCTTTTCTCTCCCCTTCACACCACCATTCAATCCTACCTCCCTAAGTGGCTAGGCCTCCCTCTCCAGGACCCTCCTCTTTGGCAATGCCTCCGGTGTCTTCCGACGGAGAAGAGATTGACCAGGAGCCAGGTGGTTCAGAGATTGGCCAGGAGCCCAGTGTTTCTCAGATTGGCCAGGAGCCAGGTGTGTCCAATAATGAGGAAGAAAAGTTGTGGCTGGATCCACGCCAGCGTAGGAGCGATAAGCGTGCGCAGCAGAAAAAGAGACGTGCCAGAGATTAAGCTGAGTCACTGGACCACA
>NW_015386154.1:213513-217688 GCF_001527695.2 Protobothrops mucrosquamatus | reverse complement strand
GAAAAAGAGACGTGCCAGAGATTAAGCTGAGTCACTGGACCACACCCCACAGGCTATAAAAGGGTGGTGGTGGCCATTTGGACCTCTGTGACGGACAAAAGCTGAATCTCTGGCAAAGTAGTGTGCTGTGGTTTCAAAACTGTGTGTATTGTTTTTGTTTCTGTGTGTTTGGAGTAAAAAGGTCTTGGCAGGCAGCTACAGAGCTGCTGCCAAGTTTCTTATCTGTGCATTGGTGTCTGGAGAAGTCTTTAAACCCTCGGCTGGCTGTTTGGATATATATATATATGCGACTTGAGCCTGCTTAACGCCCCTAGTTGTGGGGCTGCATGGTAAAAGATATTGTAAAAGTAATTAAAAAAAAAACACCTGCAGTATAGCAGTTAAAAATGTCCAGGTGTTCTCAATCAGACCAGTCTGTCTGGAAAACTTCCTATATATATATATATATATATATATATATATGTTTTCTGAGGTTATATTTGTTTTCGTAGATTTTCACGGGTACAGGTATGCAGGTCTTGTCGTATTCAGGTCTTTTCCCGTGTAAGATTGAGTGTATCTTGGCAACGTTTCAACGAGGTCCCACTCGTCATCTTCAGACTGGAGTCTTCGGCTTCAGGCTTCAGGCTGGAGTCTTCGGCTTCTGTGTGAGCAAAGTGTGATCGGAGCTGCCGTCTCTCTATAAAGAATGGTGGGGGTGGGTGGAATGCTGGCTTAGTTGCTGTAGGTGGATTGGACAAAAATGTGATCCCCACTTGCTTCCAACTAAAATTCCATTCCAAAACCTCAGCCACCGAAAGGATCCTGAAAAGAACTGAATTAGCCCTAATCAGAAACGAACTCCACAAGAAAAGATTCCTACTAGACAAAACCAATAGGGACCTACTCACTCTTCACCTCAAACTCAGTAACAAAATCTACCCAGTACTCTGGGACAAATCCAAACAACTAGCCCTCTGGAGAGCCGAAACAGAAACCTCCCACAAGACAGACACACATGCCAACAAACTCCACAGTCTAGAAAAACGCCAAAAGCCCAACCCCCCTCCACAGCAACTCATGAAACGAATAGCACACAACATATCAGACAGGACCCTCACCATAGCAGAAACCAATGTCCTTTCCAAAGGATTCAACTTTGCAGTCGCTCCACAGCAACTCATGAAACGAACAGTACACAACATATCAGACAGGACCCTCACCAAAGCAGAAACCAATGTCCTTTCCAAAGGATTCAACTTTGCAGTCGCCCCCAAACGCATCCTCACTGAAAACATCATATGCGGAGTTGAAGCTACCCTAACCAAAATCAACCCAGATGAAGCCAACAAAATCAGACTTGAAGTCACCAACTTCTCTTCTCCAGCAATCCACCTAGAAGCAACCTACATAAAGAAGAACAAAAAGCACTCACCAACCTGAGGAAAGACAACATAATCATTCTCCCAGCAGACAAAGGTAACGCCACGGTAGTGATGAACACATCAGAATACCAAGCCAAACTATCCAACCTACTCCAAGACCCCGCTTACAAACCTCTAAACACAGACCCCACCACCTACCTGGAAAAAACCACCAAATCCAAAATAAAAGCCTCTCCCATCAGTGAAGAGATCCAGCAAAGAATCATCCTCAGAGAGAAATCATCCAGATTCCCCAAGCTCTATGGCCTCCCCAAGATTCATAAAGAAGGCACACCACTCAGACCCATAGTCAGCTCCATAGGCTCACCTCTACAGAATCTTGCCAAATTTCTCGCCAAACAACTTCAGCCCTACACAGAATCCATCTCCTCATACGTACAAAACTCACTCCACTTCATAGAAACAATAAAGAAACAAAACCTACAACCCAGTGACCTACTCGTGAGCTTCGATGTCACATCCCTCTTCACCCAAGTGCCAATCAAAGAAGCGTTGACAGCTATCCAAAACAAATACAACCCCCCAAAGCACATCCTAGATCTGACCAACCACTACCTAACCAACACATACTTAATCCACAATGGACAAAGATACAAACAGATAGAAGGAGCACCTATGGGATCACCCCTCTCACCCGTCATTGCAAACCTATACACGGAACACTTCGAAACCAACGCCTTAGACAAATCTGAACACAAACCCAACTCAAACCCAAACTCTGGCTCAGATATGTAGATGACACTTTTGTAATTTGGCCACATGGGAAAGAAAAACTGGACAACTTCCTCACACATCTCAACAGCCTACACCCCAAAATATAATTCACGATGGAAATAGAAGCTAACAACCAACTCCCCTTTCTGGACATCCTAATCTACAAAAAACCCAATGGCTCCCTAGGACACACCATCTACCGAAAAAAAACACACACTAACTGCTACTTAAACGCACAATCCCACCACCACCCTGCACAGATCAACTCCGTAGCCAAGACCCTCATCTCCAGAACAAAACGCCTAGCCGATAAAGATCACCTGAAAACTGAATTACACACTCTCACAAACGTATTAATCTCCAATGGATTCCAAAGAAATACAATTACCAACCTAATCCAAAGGGAAACACCCCCCAAGAACCAAGACATAGAACAGTACAATGACATCGCCCTCCTCCCCTACATCAAAGGCACCACAGATAAAATCAGCAAAATTCTCCACAAACACAATATCAAGACAGCCTTTGGCACCGACCAAAAAATAGTCAACATCTTAAGAAACCCCAAAGACAGGATCTAGCTAGAAAACCAAGGAGTCTATGAAATACCATGCAAAACCTGCCCAGCCACATACATTGGACAAACTAATAGGAGAATAAATGCCCGCATTGCAGAACACAAGAACGCAGTCAGAGAAGAAGAAAAAACTTTCTCCCTCTTCCAGCACCTTAAAGCTACAGGACATGAAATTGATTTTGAAGGAACCAAACTAATCTCCAAAACTGAACACCAAAACAAGAGAATAATTATGGAAGCCATCGAAATAGAAAAACACCCCCACAACATGAATAAACGTGACGATACCTCCCGCCTACCAGATATCTGGAAACTAGCCCTAATCAACAAACGGGTCCTAGCCACGAAAACTGACACCGGACCCAGAACAACACAGTACGCCACCACCATTCACCCTCACCAGACCCAAACCCAAGCCCAAACCCATCCCTCAGACGAAATGCAACCATCATCCAGAAGCCAAACCACGATGACATCACCAGCTGCTGCACCTCCCTCCGACCCCCACACAAAGCAAACGGACACACGCCATGAACACAGAGTTAGACTGCAAACTCGGAGCCAAACCAAAGCCCGGTATGCTACATCACAGCCTTCTGCTCTGGACATCACATGACAGAACTCAGGAGGTTACAACGCTAAAGCTCAGGATGTTACAACACAGCCAACCACCCAGGATGTTGCAACACAAAACTCAGGATATCACTACACTAGATCTCAGGATGTAATCACACAACCCATTACCCAGGTTGTTATAACACAAAAGACTCATGGTCACACAGCCAGCACCTCAACTACTCAGGATGTTACGAAACAGCCAAACATTCCACAAACAATGGCTCCCACAGAGCCAACCAATCCACCTACAGCAACTAAGCCAGCACTCCACCCCCCCCCACCAGTATTTATAGAGAGCCGGCAGCTCCGATCACACTTTGCTCACACAGAAGCCGAAGACTCCAGCCTGAAGCCGAAGACTCCAGCCTGAAGATGACAAGTGGGACCTCGTTTCGCGGGTATTTGTATGTAGGTCTTTGGTTATTCGGGTTTTCTCCCGCGTAAAATTGGAAGTGTCTTGGCGACGTTTCGACGAAGTCCCATTTGTCATCTTCAAGCTGGTGTTTTCAGCTTCGTGCTTCTAGGAGTAATGTGTGATCGCAGCTTTTTCTTCCTTTTAAGTGCCAGTGGGGTTTGAACTGATTGCGTGGGAGCTTGGCTGTGTTCTGATTGGGTGGAGGTGTGTTCTGATTGGTTAAAGAGCTTGGCTGTGCTCTGATTGGATGGGGGAGTGTTCTGTTTGGGTGGGGGCTTTGTTGTGCTCAGGTTAGTCTGAGTTGCAGGGGGATTTGAGATGGTGAGCTTCGTTGCTGTTGTTTGGCTTCGTGTTCGTGGTCGTGCCACATCTTTATGGTGGGTGTCAGTTTGCTTCATGTATGGATTGGAGGGGTTTAAAGTGGCTA
>NW_015386154.1:203131-212888 GCF_001527695.2 Protobothrops mucrosquamatus | reverse complement strand
GGTTTGTGTGTGTTTTCTTCTGGTAGATGGTGTGTCCTAGGGAGCCATTGGATTTCTTGTAGACTAGGACATCCAGGAAGGGGAGTTGGTTATTAGCTTCTGTTTCCATGGTGAACTGTATTTTGGGGTGTAGGCTGTTGAGGTGTGTGAGGAAGTTGTCCAGTTTTTCTTTCCCATGTGGCCAGATTATGAAGGTGTCCTCTACGTACCTGAGCCAGAGTTTGGGTTTGTGATCAGATTTTTCTAGAGCTTGGGTTTCAAAGTGTTCCATGTAGAGGTTTGCAATGACAGGTGAGAGGGGTGATCCCATGGGTGCTCCTTCTATTTATTTGTATTTTTGTCCGTTATAGATGAAGTATGTGTTGGATAGGCAGTGGTTGGTGAGATCTAGGATGTGCTTGGGGGGGTTATATTGGTTTTGGATAGCTGTCAAGTCCCATTCGTCATCTTCAGGCTGGTGTCTTCAGCTTCGTGCTTCTAGGAGTAGTGTGCGATCGCAGTAGTGTGCGATCGCAGTAGTGTGCGAAGACACCAGCATAATAATCCTACCAGCAGACAAGGGCAACGCCACGGTGGTTATGAGCACATCTGACTACCAAACCAAATTAACCAACCTACTCCAAGACTCCAAGACTCCACGAACACGAAGCCAAACAATAGCAACGAAGCTCACCATCTCAAATCCCCCTGCAACTCAGACTAACCTGAGCACAACAAAGCCCCCACCCAAACAGAACACTCCCCCATCCAATCAGAGCACAGCCAAGCTCCTTAACCAATCAGAACACACCTCCACCCAATCAGAACACAGCCAAGCTCCCACGCAATCAGTTCAAACCCCACTGGCACTTAAAAGGAAGAAAAAGCTGCGATCACACATTACTCCTAGAAGCACGAAGCTGAAAACACCAGCCTGAAGATGACGAATGGGACTTCGTCGAAACGTCGCCAAGACACTTCCAATTTTATGCGGGAGAATAACCAAAGACAGTGTTACCTTCATTTTAGATATCAAAAGGGTTTTGTGGCTCCCAGTGTTTTGTTTTCGGTGGGAAACGGGTCCAAGTGGCTCTTTGAGTGTTTTGGATTGCCTACCCCTGGTTTAGGGGATGTCAGTGTCAGTGTTCTTCTGTTTATAAGGGCTTTGTGTGGTCATGGGTCTTGTGATGGGTTAGGTGTACGTGTGTCAAGTGAAGGTCTTCTGATGAGTCTTGTGAGGGGTCAGGTGTGGGTATGTCAAGTGAGGGTCTTGTAATGGGTGTTGTGACGGATCAGATGTGAGTCATCAGTGGGAGTCTTGTGATGGGTCTTGTGATGGGTAAGTTACATCAGATGAGAGTCATTGGGTGGTGAAGTGCTGATTGGGGAGGACTTGTGTGAGATGGTTGAGGGTTGGTGCTGTTTCTGGTTGGCTGTGCAGTTGATTTGGATTCTGAGGGGTTCATAGGTTGGTTGTAGGTCAATGTGTCTGTTGATGAAATTGCTTGTGGAGTGCCAGGCTTTGATGAACTCAAGAGCATGGCAGGTGGTAGCACGGCCAATGATTTTTGTGTTGCTCCAATTGGTCTGGTGTTGTTTGGTGTTGGTGTGAGTAGAGATTAAGGATTTGGGATTGTGGCATTTGACTGCCAGCCAGTATTCTTGGATCCTTCACCCTCATTTAGACTTATATACTGCTTCATAGTGCTTTACAGCACTCTCTAAATGGTTACAGAGTCAACCAACAATCTGAGTCCTCATTTTACTGACCTCGGAAGGATAGAAGTCAGAGTCAATCTTGAGCCAGTGAGGACTGAACTCCTGGCAGTGAGCTGTATTAGCCTGCAATACTGCATTCTAACCATTGTGCCATTGCGGTTCATAAACTGATATGTGACATTCAGCAACTCTGCCACCAAAAATTTCAAAAGCTCTAACAAACAAAAATATTAGTTTAAAAAAAGGGCAAAAACTCATCTACTAAATAGGATTGCCACTAAAAAAATAGAACAAAACTGTTTGTGGTACCAATGAAGGAGAATATTTGTAGCTCAGGGTTGAAATGAGGGGTCCTTGGTGCTCTCTGACCTTGTTTTCTTGCAGATGTTTCATTATCCTAACTAGGTAACATCATCAGTGCTAGTAAGGAGTGCTGTTTGCTGTCAGTTTATATACTGGTGTCTTGCCTGCTGTGTGGGTGGGGCTGGTCTTGATTGTTGATCTGATTGTTGTTAATGTCTATGTGTCTATTGATGGCTGATTTGTCAGAGTACCAGGCATGATGAAAATTCTTTAATTTCACAAGATATAGACAGATTTAACCATTGTTTCAATTGGGAAAGTATGACAATCCTAGACCAGGTCAAATGCAAAAATGCCAGGGAATTTCTAGAAGCCTGGCACTCTGACAAATCAGCCATCAATAGACACATAGACATTAACAACATCTATAGACTATGCAAAAAAGACAATCAACTAACCCAAAAGAGAAAAAGTCTCCAGCACCTCTCCACCAGTAATCAGCATTCAGATCAGCATAGATCTGAATGGTCAACTTCAGACCAACAATCAAGTAAGCTAAAAACTGCCAAAGAGCCATTAGTAAACAGCCCAACCAAACAATCCCTAAGACTGCGCCCACCCAAACAGACAGGTAAGACACGGAATATAAACCGACAGCAAAGAGCACTCCTTACTAGCACTGATGATATTACCTAGTTAGGGTAATGAGAACATCTGCAAGAAAACAAGCAAGCTCAGAGCACCAAGGACCCCTCACAAAACTCTTTCCACAGATATGGGTGTTAGATTTGGTTCTAACTCTCCCTGGAGTATTAAGTATTTTAAAACTTTAAAATACAATGACATAATATTATTAATGCCAGTTTAAATACAGTTTTCTTTTGATTTTATGAAACCTGACATGTAGTCATAGTCTTGTGTGAATAAGTGATATGTTTCTGTAGTACTGTAATTATTAGACGATTACTTCTTGATATGGGTAAATGTCCATGAAGGTGGAAGAAAACGGTTAAGCTTTATTTATTTTTATACTGCTAAGTGTTGTAACAATAGACCAATTTCCATGTGGCATTTAGATTTTGTTGATATGTAAGGCAAGAATCTCTGGAGACTTAGTGTAGAATTTTGCCCTGAGCTGACAGGCTTAAATTTCTATTTATGTATAAATATGCATCTTTTGAAACAATTTAAAAATGAGTAAGGTGCCGGGATTTTTCAGTGATGTATCAAGGAGAAAAACCAAGTCCAGGTAAGCATATATATCATATATAAGATTATCAGTCAAACAAAAAAAGTGCAAAGTTTTAATATATTAACCCTGGGATTCCTCATTATAGAATTGCATTAAAAATAATTTTCCTATTGTAGTCTGTGTTTTGTGAGATTCATGTGTGCTTCTCTAATGCAGTGGTCCCCAATCTTTGTGGTTTGGCAGCCCAACTGTAGGGGAGAGGGGTACCATGCTGTGTGAGTGGTGGGCTGGTGCGCATGCTGTGTGTACAGCTTGACTCGCATAAGCATCAGGTTGCCGCGCATGTGCATGCACATGCAGCTCGACTGCAAGTGGAGCTGCACATGCATGCGTGTGCCAGCCTGCTATTCGCATGAGTCGAGCTGTGAATGCATGTGTGTGCTGGCCCGTGGCTTGGTTGCGAACAGGCCACAGCCCGGTAGTGGGCCACGGCCTGGGAGTTGGGAATCCCTGCTCTAATGGAACGATTAATCCAGAGCCACTGTGACAACCCCATGGATTTTGAATGTGAACACAAATGTAAACATTTAGTTCTTTTTCATCTAAGCTGGTACTTTTTTTTTTAATTCTTTCAATAAAAATCTGATTAAGCATTATTTGGGATATGTGTCTAACAACAAGGGTGTTTGACTGGCCCTAGTTATGCATACAACAAACAAAGACAAACATTATTCTTGAAGAAACAAAATTCAAATATGTGCAAGTACTCTAAAATGTTGTTTTTATTTTTGGAATTAATATTAATGTACCTTTAGTTTCTCTTGAGTTCTTTCTCAAGAGTATTTCTGTCTTACAATTCCTCCAAAATAAAAGGATGGGGCATTTTTTACCCTACATTTTTAATAGCTAGGAATAGAATATAATTGAAAATAGCAGATAAAATTCTCTTCTGAAAGAGTTACAAAGGAGGAACATTGCTAAAGAATCTTAGAACAAGAGGAAAATATCTTGTTATTTTATAAGATCTACAGTTATTTTATAAATGTTAGCACAATCAATCAATGTTACTAAAGGAAATAAATTAGACAAAATCTGACCTGGTTGTTATGGAATAATCTGAATTGAATTTAGGTTGCAATCATATAAACATGTTCCTCTGTGCCATTTTTCTTATAGGCAATAGACAAGCATCAGGTTGTATTCTCAAACATTTATGTATCACCCAACCATATTGTTGCTTCAAATATTACATTTTCCATGAGCCTAAGAGTTTTTGTATTGAGCTGCTGTCATAATGTACCATATCATTAGTCAGTACATGTTGCTGCTGTTTTTTTCATCATGTTGCATGATACTGACAGTTTGTGGCTTTTATGTATTTCCAGCCAAGCCCATCTACCTCAAGTCTGAGTTCTACTCATTCTGCTTCACCTAATGTGACCAGCTCTGCTCCATCCAGTGCCAGAGGTTAGTGTTTTATTACACAAAGATCCTTATGGAATCTTCCTGGATCAAAACTATACTACTAGGTCTGAATCACATTATATGGAAATTCTATATGGGATATAAGCCTCTGTAAATTCTTTATCCAATATGTGTCTCCCACCAAAATAATCCATCATATTGCAGACTGAAGAATTGCTTTGATTCTCTAAGTTTGTCTTGTATTTCAGGCTCACCTCTGTTATCAGACAAGCTTAAACATTCCAGAGAAAACTCTTGCCTATCTCCAAGGGAGAGGCCCTGTAGTGCTGTTTACCCTAATCCTGCTGAGCTTTCACAGGTAGGCATTACTCAGGGTGCAGTAAAAGAGCTACATTCCTGAAAATGAACTGTTGTGGTAGACAAATGTTTTAGATCATCTTATTGATTCTTATTATTTTAAAGTTCTATAATCTCAATTTATAAGGAGGGTCTGGTCTGATTAGTGCTTGGATGGGAGGCTTCTGGGGCTGTACCATGTTATAGCAGGAACTTAAAACAAAACAAAACCATGTCCATACTGTTGCTAAAACCCTACATGCATATATTCATGAACTTCTAAGGAGTAAACCTTTTTGAATTTATGAATAGAGTAAGTGGTAATTTCAGGAAAATCAGTTTGATCCCGATTGTTGATTGCTATTCAGATCCAGAAAAAATGAAAAACTCTAGGTTGTCTGCTTCTGGCTTACCTATACCAACTTTTGAGCCCTTTCTTTAAGGATATCAGATACAGATGTTGTTTCTTTTGTTAATAAAATCACCTTTTATTTTAAAGTAGGCAAAGACTGTATGAAGTAAGGGCATGAATGGCCATTTTTCACTTACATATCTCATCTCTAAGTAAAGACATTATTTGTATCTAATACATGTTTAAGACCTCTGCAGTTCTTTCCATTTTATCACATAATTAGCAATGTATTTCTGATACTGAGACTTGGATATGATATGATCCACTTCCTCTTGATCTCTGGAATCCTAGGTTGCTTTCTATAAAACTGTCCTTGCAGAGGATCTTAATTTAGAAAAAAATGTGTACTGTTGTTATACCTATTTAAATATCGGCAATTCATTTTTCAAGGAAGAAAATACTGGTTTATAGTTGACTTTGTGGCTTTATCACATGATTACGTATAGTCTTGACATGTTACTATAATAGGCTTTACTCAGTAACAGTTATGTCTTGGCAAATACTAATTCCAAATTCTTCCTGAACTTTTTTAACCATCCTCTGGAGCAGCTAGAATAGGAAATAGCACGGAAAAATCTATGTGGTGGCTTTTAAGACATGCCACACAAAGTACTGTGCCCTTTTTGCTCCCAGCCTGCAAATTCTTTGCCAAGTGAAATGAAGGTTCCATTCTGCAATGTATCACCAAGAGATTCACCAAGAGACCCCGAGGAGCAGGTAGGCCCAGTGGGTGCTCATTCATTCCTCATTCAGCAGGAAAATCTCCCAATGTGTCAACATCTTCAGTAGCCCCCAGCAGGATAAATAATAAAAAATATTTTTCTCATGCAAGCATTGTGAATTAGGCCTTGAACAGTTTGTTTTTGCCTTAATACCTTAAACTAAATCTAAAAGATGAGGATAATTTAGATGAAGTCCCTTTCTTGAAAAACAGCACTTTTGGGTTAACATACAGTAGGGACACTGTCGAAATTGCATATATCTTTGTCAGAGGTGGCATAGATATTGCTTGGAAATATAGTTTTCTTAGAATCCTGACACAAGATCAATGTAGTTATTTCACTGCAGGGAAAAAAAATAGATAAGTCATTCCTATCAGAATGGTAAAATGGTGAGCAAGACTTGGCCACAGATCTGTCCTGTCAGCTTTTTTGTGTTTGGATCGGGAATATATCCATCAAACTCTGTCATTCTTTTCCATGCTAACCTTTTATTGTTGTACTTGCCATGTCACAAAACAAAGATCAAATCATATCACAGCTTTTGTTAAGGATATATATGTAAAATATGGCATCAGCTTTAGTTTCCCAGATGCCATATATTATATTGTGTGACTTAATTATGCTCTGAATTCATGTGCTGGGATGTTATACTATTGAGTATGGTTAATCAGAAAACTATTATTATTGTTGTTGTTGTTGTTGTTGTTCATCACATACAGCCAGATATTTAGACTGGATTTGGCATTTGTATGCACCTATTGAGTCTTTCCAAAGGACTTGGGATAGGCAGATGTGTTGGCTGATAGTGTGACCAACCATAATAATAATAAACTGGCCTATAAGAAATACCAAATGAAGAATAAAAAAGAGAAATGGCCAGTACATTAAAAAAAATAGCAAGCAAAGAGAACAACAAGGCCTGGCAATGGTTAATAGCAGTAAAATTGAAGAAAGAGACAAAGGGGCTAATTCTGACTGCACAAAACAGAATGCACAGAAAACCAGAACTGAGAAACAGCACCAGACAGCAAATGTCATCTCCCCAAACAAGCTGAAGAAACAGTGGACCATCTAGTTAGCACTGCAAGAAGATCATAGGCTGACTACAAACAACAGCACACAATGGTGTGCTGGAATATCTGCAAGAAATATCTCTTGCCTGCAAGCAAGAACTAGTGCAGGGGTAGGCAACCCAAAACACTCAAAGAGCCACTTGGACCCTTTTCCCACTGAAAACAAAACACTGGGAGCTGTAAAACCCTTTTGATATCTAAAATGAAGATAACACTGCATATATCCTTTTTTACCATATATATACTAGCTGTACCCGGCCACGCGTTGCTGTGGCTCAGTCTGGTTAAATTTACGTCCAACAGATGGCACTGTTTTTCAAAAAAAGCATGTTTTTACTTGTCACATGTGTGACATCTATATAATAGTAGGTATATAAAAACACGCGCGTATTTGAATGCAACATTGTGTCAAAATTTCAAAGCAATCGGTGAAGAACTTTCGGAGATTTAAGATTTTGAACAAACGAACATTTACACATATAATCATAAAGGTAAAAAAGGGTATATGCAGTGTTATCTCCATTTTAGATGTCAAAAGGGTCTCTTTCTCTGCCTCTCTCTCTCCCTCTCCCTCTCCCTCTTTCTGCCCTTGGTCTGCCAGTCCTCTTCCCCCAAGAGGACCTCTCTCTCTTTCCTCTCCCTCTCTTTCTTTCTCTCTCTCTCTTTCTCACCCCCTCTCTCTTTCCTCTCCCTCTCTCTCTTTCTTTCTTTCTCTCTCTCTCTCTTTCTCTTTCTTTCTCTCTTTCTCTCCCTTTCTCTCTCTCCCCCCCCTCCCTCTCTCTGATCTTCTGCTCACCTGGCAAGCTGGCTTCAAGCTGTTCTCCAACAAGCTCAGGGGTAGGCAACCTCAGCTCTTTTATGACTCATGGATTTCAACTCCCAGAATTCCTGAGCCAGCATAGCTGGCCTAGCTAGCTCTCTACTGCCCTTCCTGCTTCCTGTTTCCTGCAGAGACGCAGCCAAGGCAGGAGCTCCACCCAGTAAGCTTTTCAGCTCATCGGAGAACACCGTGAGTCCACTCTCTTTTTTTTACACACACACACACACACACACACAACACAAAACACAAACACAAACACACAGAGAGAGAGGAAGAGGGAGAGGGAGAGAGAGAGAGAAGCTCTGTGTCTCTCTCTCTGCAAATGGCAGAGGAGGCTGGGAGCCACAGGGGAAGGCTCAAAGAGCCACATGTGGCTCCGGAGCCACAGATTGCCGACCTGTGAACTAGTGGGACCACAAAACAGGGAAAATAATAGAAAATGAAGAAGTTAAAGTGCTGTAGAACTTTAGGTTTCAAATAGACAAGCATCTGCCACACATCTTAGAATTCAAACAGACAACAATCTCCCAATACAACAACTGGTGGTTTTGGGTTGTTGTTGTTTTTTTTAATTTTTTTAAGTTTATCAGGATATAAAATACAAAATAAAATGAAAACAGTGGGAAATGGAAAAAGGGAAGGAAAATAGTGTAGAATAAAGGGGGGAAAGAAAGAAAATTGTTAATAAGAAAGACAAAAAAGACTGGGAAGTGGATATTGCAATACCTGGAGATGGCAGAAAAGAAAGAATTAGAAAAAAAACACAGCATATAAAGACCTGCAAATAGAAGTAGAACAGCTGTGGCAAAAGAAAGCAAAAGTAGTACCAATAATTGCCTTTGGTGTAATTCCAAAACATCTGGAGCACTATTTGAACAGAACTGGCATTGACAAAAACACCATCAGTCAATTGCAAAAAGCAGCTTCACTTGAAACAGCTTACATCCTGTGACAATACTTTAATATTATTAAACAACATGTACCTATCCCAGGTCCTTGGGAAGGTCTCAATAGGTGGACGAAAATGCCAAATCCAGTCTAAACATCTGGTTGACTGTATGACCATCCATAATTCACGTTTTTAAATGGTAAGATGGCTGAATCATCAAAATCTGTCTTGTGTTTATTCTCTATGCTGAAACCCTGCATGTTTTCTCCTTGTGATGAAATTATGCTTACATTTACTGACTGCATTTTCATGTAGTTGTCACATCTTTTTTTCTCCTTAGTACAGCATGAGTGGTAAATATATTGCTTCTCATAAATATATTGCTTACTTTAGATATCCCACAATTTTACATGTTGATTTGCTTCTACTGTTTTATCACTGACTTCATTTCCTTTGGCTGAGTCCTATATATTTTCTCACTGAAAAGCTGTTACATTATATTCTTTTTTTTTTCAATAAAATTTTTATTATTTTCATCGTAAAAAGAAAACATACAAATACAACACAAATATAATATAAAACCCGCATCCCCCCCCCCGAGACTTCCCAAACCTAATCCCAGGATAATATTCAAATATAAGTAAACAATTAATAATATCTCTAACTCCACAAGGTATATAAGTTCTGGATGAATAAAAGAAATATATACATAAAAAAGAACCAGTTAATTAAAAACCTAAATTATATTCCACTATTCTATGCTTCTTTTGTATATAAACAATCCATCTTCTCCATATAGATAAAAATTGTTCATTTGAGTGGTTCTTCAGATAAGCTGAAATCTTTGCCATTTCAGCAAGATGCGAAACTTTCAATCTCCAATCTTC